>NC_140167.1:38305909-38348409 GCF_963971535.1 Notolepis coatsorum
TTGCACTCATAACAGTCCTCCTTAAAAAAGACAAAGACCCCAACGAGTGCGGTAGTTATAGACCTTTAAGCCTCCTCGGAACCGATATCAAACTGTACTCTAAGGTATTAGCCATCAGATTACAAAAGCATATGACTTCTTTAGTTCACCCAGACCAAACTGGCTTCATAGGAGGCCGCCTGATCACTGAAAACATAAGACGAATACTGCACGTACTTGATGCCGACAAGGAGGACACCATACCTAAGGCGATGCTGTCCCTGGATGCTATGAAAGCCTTTGACAGGCTGGAATGGTCGTATCTATGGGCAGTACTAGAAAGGATGGGGTTAGGAAAAGGATTCATCGATATGATTAAAGTATTATACAAAGACCCAGCGGCCATGATTACAACAGGCACAATCATCTCCAAAATCTTTCCGGTATCACGCTCTGCCAGACAGGGTTGTCCTCTTAGTCCCGGACTGTTCAATCTATCATTAGAGCCTTTAGCACAATATATAAGACAATCCCAATCCATAGAACCAATCGTAATCAAGGGCACACAACAAAAAATTAGTTTATATGCGGACGACGTAATATTGTTCATGCAAAACCCCAACACCACATTGCCTCATCTGCTCAAGTTGATTGAGGACTTTGGTGATTTATCGGGATTTAAGATAAATTGGCCGAAGTCGGCTTTCCTTCCACTTAACACCCCTGCAAAAAAAGATACAACCCTCCCAGGAGAGATACCGATGGTAAAACATTTCAGATGCTTGGGAGTGGAAATAGTCCCCACCATAAGACAAACGGTGAAGCACAACTACACAAAAATCCAAAACAAAATCAAAGACGACCTTGATAGATGGGCAAAACTTAAAAACACAGTACAAGCACGGATATCAATAGTTAAGATGGATGTACTACCTAGAATCAACTTCTTCAGTTCAATGCTACCGTTACCCCCTCCAGAGGGTTACTGGAAAAGATTACACTCCTCCACATACAAATTTATTTGGAATAACAAACCACCACGTATAAAAAGATCCACCGCACAGAGAAATAAAGCAGATGGTGGCATGGCATTTCCAGATTTTTTCCTATATTTTAAGGCGTACACATTAAGTCCATTGACAACATGGTTTGACCCCCAAGCATTAGTATCCTGGAGAAAATTTGAAGAAAACATAGTAGCCCCACATAGACTGAAGGACATAGCATACACTAAACTACCAATCAAGCACTGTGAACGAAAATTTGGCCCCATAATTACTCATGCGATCCGGATATGGCGTGAATCACAAAAAAAAAATCCTAACCCACAAAAATGGCACAATCATACTCCCTTATTCAATAACAATGCACTCTTAATTGGAAAACGACCTATAAGATTCCCTATATGGGAAGAGCAAGGCATACACTCATTAGAGGATGTTTTTAACAAACAGGGTTTTTGTAGTGATAAAGAAATACGCAAAAGATTTAATCTCACCAAGTCCACATGGCTTTTTCACAAACAGTTACAGCTATGTTTGAAGTCTCACGGTGTTCCATTAGACAGACCAATTGAACACCACAGATACCACAAATTCTTCTACGAAAGAGAGACATCGAGAGGTTTTGTTTCAGAATTTTATCATCAATTACTAACGTCCTCGTATGAAACCCTCCAACTAGACTCTGTCTGGAGGAGGGATATACCAGACCTGGAAAATGACTTTGATTGGCAAGGAGCCTGGGCAAATGTCCGACTTACATCAAGGAACCCGGATCATCAACAAATCAATCTTAACTATATTCACAGGACATACTTGACTCCTATAAGACTGTGCCGAATGGGGCTTAAACAAGACTCCAAATGCTCCAAATGTACAAATGGGGACGAAGGGACATTTATGCACATGTATTGGGACTGCTCACCAGTTAAGGCATTCTGGAAAGATGTGACCCAACAAATATCAAAACTCGTATCTTGGAATATACCTGTACACCCCTCGGTATTACTATTGAATGATGTTTTTGAGTTTGCAGTGAATCCACAGCTAAAGAGATTGGTTTTATCGGGTATCACAGTAGCTAAGAAGCTGATCGCATCACGCTGGTTTCAACCGGAAAAAATGTGCCGTAAAGTTTGGTTTCTTACATATCTCGATGTAATTTACCAAGAAATATCTACAGCAAGAATTCTGGGTCTCAATGAATCCAAAATGTCAATGTGGTTAGAAGTGGTGGAGAGAATAAAAGCTAGCTTATAATGGTAGTGTCTGGTTAGGTGCGAGGGATAGTGGAGGTACTTCTCAAGGTGGGGTCCGGGAGGGGGGGGTTCGAGCTGGAGCATATGTGTGTAGGTTTTTTAGATAACAGGTATTAGGGGTATATCTTATATAAGACAACTAACTAAAATGTGATCTCATTGGATGTGCCCTGACAATTAATGCTTGTATATCTTATTGTGTGTTGTCATGTTTGTTTATATGTTTGTTTAAAAAATAATAAAAAAATCAAATACAAAAAAAAATTATTTTGACTTCAGTCATAGCACAGAGCAAACAGGAAGTCAACTGTGTTAGCTTACCGTTGTCCTCTTTCCTTCCTTTCAGACCTCACCTCGCTTTAGAATACAGCGGAAAGGTATGTGCTTTTAATCGCCTGTTTGACTTCTCTGCAACAGCTCTTTGAACAGATAGACGGGGGAGTGCCACTTGTGCAGTTGGTTTATACCGGCTGTCATCCTTCATGTGTCCCTTCAGGCCACAAAGATCCACCAGAGGGCCTTCGGTAACGACCATCCAGTTACAGCCAGGAGTCTGGAGCTGTTGGCTACGGTCTACGCTGAAATTGGCAAGACCGAGTACTCAGGTAAACAGTCATCTGTCCAGGATAAACGGCACAGTGTGGCAGAGTTAAACACACCGCTGTCATGCCGAAGTGATGTCAACAGGGTTGTACAGCGACTTGCGCACATTAGAGGGTAAGAGAACGCATGTGAAAACCCAAATGCACCTGTGTTCCATCAACAGTTTATAACAAGGGGTCAAAGAGACTCTTCCTAACGGTGGATAATTTACCATTGTTAACATTACGTCTGAAGAGCGAGAGTGGAGAGACCTTTTTCACCAAAGTTTACATTAGGCTGTCTCCGAGGTACGACGAGACCGGAACAGCGCTGTTGTTGGCGAACAAGAAGTGAATGTGCTTCAGAGGGTTCACCCAGCGCCGCCTGAGAGTGACTTAAAGCACTCTAGTAGTTACTCCCTCACAACAAATGTCAACTCAAGGAATTTTTTTTTTATTGATAAACAGTACAGTCGGACATTACTTCTTACGGTATATGGAGCCAAACAGAAAAGTGGTTTTGTGACTCTTGACAGTTTGAGGCCACAGTTTTCTTGGTACTGGTGCTTGGCTTGCATTAAGAGAAAGATGCACTCGCTGCGTGCGTGTGTGCGTGTGAGAGAGAGAGAGAGAGAGAGAGAGAGAGAGAGAGAGAGAGAGAGAGAGAGAGAGAGAGACTGACTGGCCTGCTGTAAAAGCATTAAAGTAGATGGACCCTCAATGGTGAGTCAGCTTTCTAAGGCGGGAGCAGCCCACTCTATGTTATCGAAAGGGCACATAGGCAAGCAACCCTTTGTTTATATCACCTTCTTTGACATGGTAGGAGAAGTACATAATTATATGCTATATGCTTACTGTGTGTCCTCTGTACACTTTCTGCAACATTTATTTTATTTGTTACACAAAGGATTCCTCTTTTATAGAATGACAGCTAGAGGTAGAGGTTGTTTTCAAAGTGTTAGTTGTCTGCTTGATGTATCTTATTGCAGTCTTCATTCCTCAGCAAACACAATTTGTTGTTACAGTCTTGATTTGCTTTTATACATTTAGGAATTGCGGTAAATCTATTGGTATTTACATTGAACTGCAGAAGGCTTTTGATACAATAGATCACAGCATATTAGTGAGAAAATTGGAGAAGTATGGGATACGAGGTATACAGTAGCTAACTCTTGGCTGAAGAGCTACTTGGAAAACAGACAGCAATGTGCAAATTAATGACACTGTCAGGATTTATGAAGGTCACCTGAGGAGTACAATGTATAAAATATATATAAATATAATATATACTTTATATTAATGATATTTGCAATGTTACTGAACTGTTAAAGTTTGTTATTATTTGCAGATGATACAAATTTATATTGCTCAGGAAGTAATTTAAAGGGACTTCTGTTTTATATTGAAAGTGAGCTGGAAATTCTCAAAACTTGGTTTGATGTTAATTAATTGTCTCTCAGCAAGCAGGGTCCCGTATGTGGGACCTTTTTAGGACGATTTGCCCACCGGCACTTTGGCGACCACTAGTGGCTCGGGTGTGCATATTTTGTAATACAATATATATATCGAATTTGAAGGCTTATTTGTTGCCTGTCGATAGCGACAAAGTCCGACAAAATCCGTTCAGCGGTTCTCGAGTTACATGCCGGTATTTGAGGCTTGTGCAAAGTACACAGTATTGCGCAAAATACCACTCCCGACTCTTGGGGCTCTAGTTCCGTCAATCTAGATCCGATCTCGAAAATGATTGTGAAGGGTTGTAGCCAATGAGTGTGGCTTTCCAATTATACCCCACCTGGGGATGTATGAATCAGGGATCTGGTGAAAAACTAATGAGCGAAAACAGGAAGATAAAAACAGCAGAATGAATTGAAGTCTATGAGAAAACTCAGTTTTTCTTTTGTACACAGTTTACCAAAATCACTCCTAATCACTCATTTCTGAATGGATCTTTATGAAATTTGGACATAAGGCTTCAGGCTATGGGTCCGTATGGATTTGTAAGCCATACCACCTTCTGGGGAAATACTACCTCTGGACTACTAACTACTAGGTGGCGGAACTGGTGGCCTGGTGTCAGGACAATAATCTCTCCTTGAACGCAGACAAGACCAAGGAGATGATTATTGACCCACGGAGGAGGAGTGTACAACAGTACACACCTCTGTACATAGGTGAGACGGAGGTGGATAGGGTTAAAACCTTTAAATTCCTCTGTACCCACATCAGCGAGGACCTAACCTGGGCTCACAACACCCAACAGATAATTAAAAAATCCCACCAACGACTGTACTTCCTAAGAAGGCTGAGAAAATTTGGCATGCCACCCTTCTCAGCAACTTCTATAGAAGTACGGTTGAGAGTGTCCTTACCAGCTCAATCACGGTCTGGTATGGAAACTGAACTGCTAAGTGCTAAGGAGAGGAAGGCACTCCAGCGAGTGATTAAAACTGCTCATTTACTTTACCAGGGCCACCAGGAGAGCACACAACATAATTAAGGACAGCACACACCCCAACACAGACTCTTCAACCTCCTGCCATCAGGCAGGCGATATAGGAGTCTGAAAGGAAAGCCAGAACTACGAGACTGACAAACAGTTTCTACCCACAGGCCATCAGGCTCTTGAATGCCTAGCCCCCCCCCCACCCCCCCTCGGCAGACACTGACCTGATTACTGCTGTGAACATACTGTCACCCTTCGCCCCCGAACTATGGATCACTAAAGACTACTAAGTATTGTGTGATTTTGTGTGAAGGGCGGACTAGCAAAGTAAGATTTTCATTGTATGGCAAACTGTCTGTTTAACTGTGCATATGACAATAAACAATCTTGGATCTTGAATATTGAATCTACTACAGAAAAACTTGAGTAACACGTGTTTCTACAACTCAAGTTCAGACCTATGTTACTCTATTACCTTAGCACTAAAATGTAATTTTCTTTCTGGAATCATTTTGGTTTGCAAAAAAAGTATGCA
Source organism: Notolepis coatsorum (assembly GCF_963971535.1). Lineage (NCBI taxonomy): Eukaryota > Metazoa > Chordata > Actinopteri > Aulopiformes > Paralepididae > Notolepis > Notolepis coatsorum. Next base: position 38,311,711 of record NC_140167.1, read on the forward strand.
GTCCTCAAAAATGAAAACTAAAAAGGCCACTTTTGGGGGCGCAGGTTAAGAGGTGAAAACTAAATTTATGTCTTTTGGTAATCAAACGGAAATAGAGGGGGATATCGAGTAAATTAGATGAGATCAAATTTATAGGGGTAGTTAGCAGAAATGAACATGGAAACAACATATTAACTATATTCAAGGAAAAATCAGTAGCAATCCTGTATAAATGTAAGGATATATTAAACTATAAGGCCTTGTACATCATTTACTGCTCACGTATACTTCCTTACATATCTTACTGTGTGGAAGTATGGGGGTCGACATTTAAAAAGACTGTAAATTCAATAGTCTTACTGCAAAAGCTGGCCATTCTGAACCTTTATAAGGCTGGTTACTATGATTGACCACACAAATCCACTGTTTATAAAGTCTCATGTTATGAAATTTTATGATTTGGTTTATTATAAAATTATGCAAATAATGTACAGAGCTAAAGCAAAGTTACTCCCGGACGGTGTGGAAAGGTTTTTTTCAATACATGAAATAAAATGTGTTTTGAGAGACGTCTGTAAATTTACTGTTAAAAAAGCTAAGAAAGGGATTAAAAGGAGATGTATTTCTATTGTTGGGGTTAACTTGTGGAACAATGCTGATATACATTTAATGAGTAATTTGCTTTTGGTTTAATTTCTTTTTATAAAAAAGCTTTGTATAGGTATTTTTAAAGATTACAAATGTGAATAATTCGTATTTGGTTTTTAGTGTTTTGGAATCTTCATTTGTTACGAATATAGGACAGGCATGTATAAGCATTATGCTTCAGCCTGTACCTTTTCAGTCACTGCTAAATCAAAGATTGTTGAATGATTGTGCATATTGTATTGTGTGTGATGACTGAATAAAACTACTAATACTATTACTACTACTACTACTACTACTACTACTACTACTACTACTACTACTACTACTACTACTACTACTACTACTAAATAACACCAGCTGAAACTATGCAGCCGGCAAAAACGGGTTCCCCTAAAATTGCATACTAAGATAAATGCATCTATTACACCCAACATGTCCACGGCACACCACTTTCAGATAGCTCCTCAGACTCATCCCTGATTGGCTACAAAGTGAGTAAATTTAAAATGATTGCACTTTTACATTATGTAATGCTGTCCATCAGGATTTTCTAGGCTGGTTTAGTGCTGGTAGAAGAAGAATGTACAACACTGTGTGAGATTTGAATGGTGCAGGCTTCCAGGAAAGTAAATAGCATGAAGATAACTGTGGGTGTTGTGGCTGAAATGTCAAACACACATTGGGATTTTTATGATTGATTTACTAAAGTCTAAAGCTCCCTTCCGTATAGCATCTTTAAATAGAAATAGTTTATTAATTAATTATGCAATAATTGCATAATATCATACAATAAAAGGCTTTCATAGTGTGCCCTGCATTTACTGACCTCACACACTACATGGCAATGATAGTGTTAACTCCTGTCGTCTGTTCTCCAGAGGTTTTGACCTGTTTTGCATGTTTAACTTTGCCTTATCATGCGTCTGCGGGGCAGACCTCAGACTTCAGTGGTGTTCGGTATGAGGCTGTGCCAGCAGCAGGGTTCCTACTCATGTCTGGTCATGGTTCTGGTCCTAGACTCCCTGGGCCACTGTGTGTCGGCGCTGTCCAGGAAATTCGCTGCTGCAGAGTCCGTCAGAGACACCATTAACGGTCTTCCTCATTCCCACCGGGAGAAACGCTCTGAGGTCCGCCACAGGAAGGACACACACCACCATCACCAACAACAGGAGGACACACCAAAACCTAAGGTAACACTTTTTTCTGAAGAGAGAGGAATTATGTAATACTTTTATCTGAAGAGAGAGGAAATATGTAATACTTTTACCTGAAGAGAGAGGAATTGTGTAATACTTTTATCTGAAGAGAGAGGAAATATGTAATACTTGTACCTGAAGAGAAGGGAAATATGTAATACTTTTATCTGAAGAGAGAGGAAATATGTAATACTTTTATCTGAAGAGGGAGGAAATAAGTAACACGTTTCTCTGAAAAGGAGGAAAATGCCAGTATGTCTTCAGCAACGTGACATCCTCAGCGATGTTACTATGAATACAAGCTGCTAGTTTGCCTACATACCGGTACTATACTTTGCACTATAGGCCTCTCCTTGCTTTTAGTTAGGGGTTTCTGGAACCTGTCTTTCCTAACTATGCATAAATATACATGGTCTTCTGTCAAGGTTACAAATGGTAAAGTCCCCACCTCCATACTGAAGAGGTCAAGCAACTGCTGTGGGTTAGAAACAGAGTCCAGCCACAGACGGAAAGGCGAGCGACGGGTTCGATTCAGGGATCCTGAGACCACTGTACACGGTGAGAGCATGGAAGAAAACAAATATGAATACTATTACTTCATGATCGTAGCTTGGTGGTTATAACCTGTTCAGTTAAAGTTAGAATCTGTGATGTTGTCAAACAGAGACCTCTAGGCAAAAGAGCCCAGTTTGGTATTGCACTTTGTTTACATGTTTTGTTCTGGTCTTTTTTGTGGGTTGGAGTTAAGTGGAGATACTGTAGGAGCGGTCTTGCAATTGCTGGCCACACCCCAGACTCTGCCAAGAGAGGTGTAGAGAAATTCACAGTATAAAAGGTTACTAAACTCCAACCCAAACATCAGACTGAAATAAAAAACTATATATATATATATATATATATATAAACAAAGTGCCTATAGAGGTCTCTGTTTTCCAGCATTGCAGATTCTACCTTTAAAGGAACACGCCAACTTTTGGGGAAATTAGCTTATTTTCCATTACCCTGGAGTCAGACAAGCAGATACATACCCTTTTCTTCTCTCTCGCTTAGGGAACAGTCGCACCGTTAGCCTAGCTTAGCGTCATTCACTGGAAGTAGTTTTGCCAGTGTAGCCTAGTTCCCAACAGTCACGAAATACACTCGAAATACAACTCCAAAACTTTCCTGTAAACATGTTGTAACCTGTGTATTTACCACATGGAGATAAAAAAAAAAAAATTAGTCATTTTCGTTTTCTAAGCAGATATACTCGGAACGGTAACGGTGCGGTTGTTTCCTAAGCCTAATGCATGCACAGAGAAGAAAATGGTATGTATCTGCTTGTCTAACTCCAGGGTATGGCAAATAAGCTAATTTCCCAAAAAGTTGGCATGTTCCTTTAAGGAATGAAAGGTGAATTGCATGTGTTTGTACAAGAAAGAAAGAGTGCACTGCCCTCTGGTAACTACAGAGACACCTTAAACAAACGTGTGATTGTGTTCTGCTTAGATTGCATTTCACGTGTTCTAAGCAAACTACAGTACATCACAGTTCTATCATTATTGACATAAGCCATAGGAAATAAAGCACATGGATTTGTAAATGCATTCATACAGTTGCCACACATTTTTGTTTGATAGTTAGTTATTCACAGAATCTACATTTAAATCTGTGTTTTCGCGTGCAACTCTCAGAGGTGCTTTAACATAATCCTTCCCGCACACGGGGGTCTGCTGTGGCCTTAACAGTAAAAGATACATTAAAAGATATTGAGATGGCATCGTAAAATATACCGTCCCCCTCCCCCTCCCCCCGGGGACGCTGTAGTATTTAATATAACGCTGAACCCAGAGAAATACAAACATGAGCAAGTGATTTATTCCTCATGATTAATTATGCATGCAAATTAGGTGGCGTCCATTTCATTTAATGTTTATTTGATAGGGACAGATACAGTATAGAATTGCACAACAATTGTCCAATGCAATGTATCACAGCATTTATAGCATCTGCTAATTTCCAATTCAGACATAAAATATGTTCATAGACAACAGAGTTAATCTCTCTCTCTATATATACATACATACATACATACATACATACATACATACATACATACATACATACATACATACATACATACATACATACATACATACATACATACATACATACATACATACATACATACATACATACATACATACATACATACATACATACATACATACATACATACATACATACATACATACAAACATACCCTCTCCCCACCCCTACACATGACTACATGATTGATTGGCTTTTTACAAATTCCTTCAGTTTCATTTTAAAATGTTGACAATTTTGGTCTGTTGTTTCAGTAGGCAGCGCATTTCATGTGATACCTCCCTTTATAGAAATGGATGTCTGTCCAAAGTACAATACTTTACAATACATGTCCCTGCCGTGGTACTCCTAGTGGACAATCCAAAAGCCTGTAACGGTCACACCATGTCGCAGAGAGCCTGAGGAGCCTGGCCATGTAAACACTTGCAGGATGCTGACTGGCCAATAATTACACACTTGATCAGCTGCTCCATATTAAAAAAACAGTCGTCACTTTTACTTGTTTCCACACTTCCGGGAACTTCCCACTAGCACATGGATGTGTCGAGTCAGTTCAGCCAACAAATCACCATGCTTTTTCAACAATGCAATATCCAGATTATAAAGATATTTTTTTGAGTGCGTGGTTGTGAATTTGTCAATTATTTCAATAACTTTTTTTGGGGGGGGGGGGGGGGGGGGATTGTAATTCAAACAAATTGTCTTTCCCTTAATTTGTGGTGGTGTCCAACTGTCAGTTTGCTCTAAACCATTGGAAATAATTCCAATACCCAATGTGTTCCAGAGAGATAATAGCATTTAAGAAAAAACAGGGGGGACCGTGCATTTGCAGTTGCAGCCCCCAAACTGTGGAACGCATTGCCCCCCCCCCCCCCCCCCCCCACATTAGGCTGGCCCCAACGCTCCCAGTGATTAAGTCAAGTCCCATCTTAAAACACATTTGTTCTCCCTAGCTTTAAAAAAATGTGTCTGCTGCTGTAATTTTTTTTGTAGTTCTGTGTACTCTGTATTGTGTTTATGTGTTTTTTACTATAGTATGGTTTTTATACTGTGAAGCACTTTGGTCAACCATGTTGTTTTTATATGTGCTATACAAATAAAGTTGGATTGGATTGGAAGAAGGTACAGCAGGCAGCCTCTGTAGGTCAGAAGGTAGCCCCTTTCGGGACTGTAGTCACGCCAACATTGTTGGACGAGCTAAAGCTCTCGTGAATCGTTAGCTCGTCCAACGATGTTGGCGTGACTACAGTCCCGAAAGGGGCTAGTCAGAGGGGTGTCTGCTAACGTGCAGCTCAGCTCTCTGCTCTATGGTGTCCCGGCGTTGACTGACTGGCCTCTTTTCTGTCTGCTTCACAGACATTCCATACAATGACTATTTAGGTGGTAAGTCTGTATGGAAGACTGTAAAAAGTCACTTAATATTTCTAGTCACTAATAGTGTGTCACCATGCATGCCTCTGTAAACGACACTGCCTGATCCAAGTGTCGATGTGCAAAGAACGTAGAGCATTGGGTGTCATTCTGTGGCGTTGTGTGTGTGTGTTACAAACATCACATGGGTTGACCTTAATGTTGTCTTTTGACCACTTTTAACATTGTTGGCTACCGTGCTGCATGGATTTTATCCCCTGCTCACACTTACACTCACTTTATCACAAAGTTTGTATAACTGATTGCACAGTTCGTATGACACCTGGAAGAGCCACGCATAATTAAAATTAAAATTGGACTGGCTATAGATGCTCACTTGCACATCAAAGCTGTTTGTGGAAAAAAAGATTGGTGATGTTTTCTTTGGGTTCGTAGCCTATGAGACGACACCGTCCCGCCCTCACCTCGCCCTGTTGACCTGCCTCTTCCTGCTGATGTCATTCCTGGGCGTGGCCATATACTGCACAGAGCGCCAGCACCCGCAGCGCTTGTGTGAGGAGCTAGAAGCCTCGCTGGCGGTCTACCTGCTGCACATGAAACAGCTTCTGTGGGGCTGCTGGATATGGCTGACCATGCAATGACTGACACCGACCACAGGGGGATACATAGAGCCTTATTCAAAATCTTCCAATTGCTCTTTAAAAAAACATCCTTGAAAGTGTCTGGACCGAGCCTACAAACACCTCAGTCGTTTTATGTAGCCTCCAGTACACTATCCATGATGTTGAGAGATGAACTACTATCACATCCATATACATGTAATGTGTAACCCCAGAAATATGTGGCTTCCATGCCTGTATGTATACTGTATGTACATATCCTAGATACCGGGTATGCCACGCGCTCGTTTTATGTTTGTAAAGACATTTTCGCACATCTGTGAAGTTGACGCCTATATTATGCTCAGTTTATTGCAACAATCATTAAGCAATTATGTTTTTCAGTTCTTCTCGACACAATCTATTGTATGTGGAGTGGATGTTTCCATGGAATGCAAAATATTTATTTTTACCACAGTACTACTGTACGTCTTTTTGTGTACATCGGATGTGACATGAGATCTGACTGTGTATATATGGTACAGTACACTAAACTAAAGGAGTATCACAATGTTCAGCTTCACTGTTGCACATAAATTAATGTGGGGACGTATGGAAAAGGGCTTTGAGTCGACAAAACATCCTGGAGAAATAAGGAAGCACAAAATGTAGGGGGGGGGGATCCTTTGAGAAATAGAGACAGACAGGGCTGCAACGCTTCCATCATGCCAGGTTGAATGACTACATTCAGAAGAACCATTTTCCTTCACAGACATGACACTGTAGTTACTCTCTCTCTCTCTGTGACTCTGGCCACCTCGAGTGGAATAGATGCTGGGTTTCTAGCTGGACGAGGAGGAGTTTACAGCACAATAATAAAGAGCGTCTCACCCCAGCCCGTCTGCTCCCGGCTGAAAGAATGCTAGTGATTTTTTACAGCGTTCCTCTTTATATAACTGCTTATAAATGCCACAAGCCATATCCTTTATCCTAAATGTTATTTATTCTTCTACGCTGTGTACCCGCATCTACGCAAAAAATATCACTCTTTACATTATGTTAGATTTTTTAAAGGTTTTTGCTACCCGTTTCATGACTATTTTCAGAAATCTTTCGATATTCAGGTTTTAATCTTGATGTCAGATGCTCATTAAGCTTTAAGACAGTGTGGAGGGGGGTTGGGGGCTATGAAATGACCCACAAAGAAAACATGTACTTTTCATGTACATGAGGTACATTGGTATACGAGGCCAAACGCAGCAAATGTCTAGAAAAAAACACTTTTATCATCACTGTGAGTTTAGTAGAGTACACTAATAAAAATGTATTCTGATAGCCAAGCCGCCACTGAAATGGGTCAGATATCCGAAGGGCATAGTGATGCATGTCACACAGACCTCTCAAAGAATATTTGAGCAATAACACACAGCACATAGAGTTTCCAGTAAAACACACGTCTTTATATAACAAGGTTTCAGGGAACACAAAGGGAGGAGTTGGACTCGATAGGTCTTCCATTTGAACGCCAGGAGGAGCGACACAAGACGCAGCCCCCCCAACGCCTGGTGGAGAGGAGCGATGTACTCAAGAGGGCTTTCTCTGTGACGTCCAAACTGAACTTGTCGTTAGCAATAAAAACAACACCACTTGGTGAAACCATAGCCTGTATACGCACATTTTGGTTTGTAGCTGCATTCCACGGCTGTAAAGGAAAAGAAAACGTATAATATATTATGGTCACTTTGAAAGAAGTGCCTTTTCGGAAGGGTTTTCTTAGTTTCTACCTTTTTTATGATTTTAATTGTTTTGAATAAAAACTGTCATTGCATACCAAAGTCAATGAAGCGGACGACTTGTTCTCTTTTGTCAAACATTTGGCAAGGTACAGCATGCGTGTGTGTGTGTCAGTGAGAAAGGGAGAGAGGCATGCAGGTATATTCGTATGTCATAGTGAACGACGGTATTCGCAGTATTCAATGACATCATGGCAGACATCTTGCTAGGTGAATGACGGGTGATTGTAATCGAATACCACAAATGCCGGTACGTACTGTTAGCCGAGAATAGAGGGCTAAGCTAAGAAGAAACTGGAAGCCTGAGTTGATATGGAGTGATGTTTTTCTGTCTCACACACGCAGGGGTGTAAAGTACTTGAGTAATTGTACTTTGTTACAATACTTAAGTACTGTTTTGGGGGATTTGTACTTTACTCGAGTATTATTAGGTTTGTATACTTTGTACTTTTACTCCATTACATTTCAGAGAAAAAATACATACTTTTTACTCCTTACATTTAAAATGCAGACCTACAAAGTACAAATCTCACAGGTCCAACCATTTAATTAGTATATTTTAATTGTTTATCTGGCCGAACTAACGTTAACGTTATTAATCCTGCGACCGCAGGTAAACAGCCAATCAAATCCCCATCAATGGAAAATGAACCCGCCCATACCCATGCTGATTGGTCCTTGTGCAACACTAGAAAGCAGGGATCTTTGATTAAACACCTGCTATCAGAAGAATAGACAGTCAGATCCGCATTATGCTGTGGTTAATATTGTGATATTATTCAGGGTACTCCAGTATTCTGTCTTCTGTCTGTCTTCAGCATTGTCTATCGCAGAACACATTCCATTGTGGGCAGAGTGTATGCTTGGTTTCATTCCAGCCTTGCCTAAACACCAGCTGATGATTTCACTAATTGGCTCACCTCTTCAACTAACTCACCTGGTGCAATGTATAGTTAAAATGAAAACTTGGCCCACGATGGAATGAATTTGAGACCCGGTCTATCCCTTTCAAAAAAAATTACTTTTACTTTTTAGTACTTAAGTACATTTAAAAGTAGGACTTTTTGACTTTTACTCAAGTGTGTTTTTAGCCAGATACTTTGACTTTTACTTGAGTCAGATTTTGAGACGGTACCCATACTTTCACTTAAGTATAATTTCTGGGTACTTTTTACACCCCTACACGTTATTAAAGCGTTTTAGAATTAAATGTCAAATATAAGTAGAATAATAATAGATACATTTTACATGAAAGTTATGAAATACAATTCCTGTTTTTCTTTTTACAAAATACCTCCTGCAATTGTAGATATAATATATACTGCGAAAGCACATCTTGCTGCATCATGCAAAGAATTCACACTTCACTGGGACATAGTTCCCTCACCAGCAGAAAAGCCTATCTCAGGAATATACGCATATAAGAAATGAAATACCAAAACGTATAATAAGCACTAGGGCTGGGCGATAAAACGATAACTATCGCCATAAATTATTTCCTCGAAATAAACATGAAACGTGGTGGCAAAGTTTCGATATATCGATTTTCCAAGCTTGGATATGACCACACGCACTAACAACCAATCAGTGAAGGAGATGGCCGACAGCGAAAGGAGACCCACGCTGCACCTCTGGGTAGAGAGGTAGGACTCAAGTAGTAAACAAGGCTGGCTAGGATAATTAGCTTGCACGGCGCTATTTTATAGTTTACGTGCCGAGTGGGTGTGTGGCATGAATTCTGAGGCCACGGTTAGAGTAGTGTGGGGTATGCGGTGGACGTCGTTGCAATATATTGGGGCGGAACGGAGTATTTTAGGGTCATATTTAGTACATTGTCATGGGATACACCGCTTGCTCTGGCTAACTGCTAACGTGCGCGGACTGATGACGACATCAACTCGAGACATTCGCAGCAGCAAAACAAGTCTATTAATAGCCCGTCCATCGGCGCCGGGCATAAGAAGTTAATTAAACTTGACAGACATTATATCGACGATAATTATCGATATCGAGTTATATGAAAATAATTTTATAATTTTATCGCGATAACGTTTTTGGCCATATCGCCCAGCCCTAATAAGCACCCTACTTGTTTCTCATGCATATAGTCCATGCAAAAAGAACACAAAGACAACATGATCCGTTACGACCACCCGTTCAACTCATCTGTGAGTCATCAGTGCCGGGTTGCTCAGCGGGGAGTCTTGCTCCCCGCTGGTTAACCGTCTGTAGCGTGGTAGTGAAAGGGTTAACCGTCTGTAGTGTGGTAGTGAAAGGGTTAAATGCTTGTGGTTTTCTGAGCTCAATTATGCCTGTGTGGGTCTTGAAGGGGAAGAAGTCATGTTGTCGACCCAATTAATTCATAAATCTATAAATACACACAAGTGAACTCGGTATGCAGCTAAACACAGCAGGAGCTCTTTTAAGATAAGCAGTCAGCAGGAGTGTTTCTGATCGTCTGACCTGGTTAAACAAGGCTAAATCCTTCCAGTGATAACCTGGTTAGACAAGGATAAAACCTTCCAGTGATAACCTGGTTAAACAAGGATAAATTCTTCCAGTGATAACCTGGTTAAAAAAGGATAAATCCTTCCAGTTATAACCTGGTTAAACAAGGCTAAAACCCTCCAGTGATAACCTGGTTAGACAAGGCTAAAACCTTCCATTTGATTCCATTCTTAGTCAATGGGAATCAAAGCGAATGAATTTGATTGTCTAAATAGGCAAACGCAGGACTTTCTGGCAGGTGAAAAGAAGTTTGTGTGTGTAGATGTGCGCATGTGTGTGTGTGTGTGCGCGCGTGTGTGCGTGTGTGTGTGTGCAAGTGTCCTCAGGGTTCTACAAGAGGCCGGTCTTGAGGTGTGAGCGGCCTGAAGATCGCCCCAGCAGCAGCTCCTTCTCGTGGATAAGACTGTCCAGTAGGTCCTCCTCTCTGTAGTTGTGGTAGACCTTTAGGAAGGCCAGCACTGCTATCGCCAGCCAAGTGAGCCAGGCAGCCCACAGGCCAAACTGCAGAGGGGATTTGATTGATTGATTGAAAACTTTATTAACAGATTGCAGAATGGGTACAATACAGTACAGCTCAATACACACAATTGTTAAGGGGATGCAGACCAGAGAAAGACTTTCGTCTTGTTTACATCAGGGTCCCCCATTTTCAATTCATCAGGACATATATGACATACATGACATACAGATAGTCAGTACTGCTACATCTATACATTTATGACATACCAGATTTGCAAATACAGTACTGTTTGTGATACAGAAGGAGTCAAGAAAAGGGAGTATATACATTTGACGTAGAAACTGTACATTGGAGGAGGTTGGGTGGGGGGGGTTGGGTACGTTGGGATATTGACAACCATACTGGGTAATTTACATTGGAGGTGGTTGGGGGGGGGGCACACTGTATAAACAAGCAAAACTGTACATTGAGGGGGGGGGGGGGGAGAGACACTGTACAAACAAACAAAATTGTACATTGGACTATTGACAAAACCATACTAGGTAAATGACTGTACATTGGAGGGGGTTGGGTTAGGATATTTACAGGGGCCAGTGTTGAATTGCAGTCTCCCGTAGGTGTCCCTTGAGAGAGGTTTTGAAAGTGGGTAGTGATCCACATTCCTTTACAGCTTTGGGTAGGGCGTTCCACATTGATGTGGCATAATTGCGAAACGTGTTTAGTCCCTTATTTGAGCCGAATCTGGGTTTAACATGATTTGTGGAGCTCCCTCTGGTGTTGTGATCGTGGTATTCACTGACCTTTGGGAAGTATTTTGACATGTACATGGGTACCTTGGTCGTGTAGTGTATCTTGTAGACCAGGCCCATTGCAAGTTGCTGTACTCTGTCGTCTACTCTAAGCCATCCTAGGTTGTCAAAGTGGGCAGGGGTGAGGTGGGTTCTAGGAGTAAGATCAAGCAGTAGTCTGACCAGTTTGTTTTGAGATGTTTGTAATTTTGTTTTTAGCGCCTTTGAGGTGCTTTGGTACCATGAGGTGCAAGCATAGTCGGGGGAGAGAGGTGTGGTCCAAGACTGGCAGTTATCATTGATCGAAGCATTGAGATGAAGAACCACATAACATAAGACCCTTTTTCAAATGTTTTTAACAACTGGCATAATAGCAAATGTATTCTATTGTCTGCTTTACATTACCTGAAAATAGATATCATACTGTCTTTAACTGTGCATATACATAACATTCAATATATAATGGGATGTGAAAACATCATGGATACAATATGAATAGTTGCAAAGGACTTGTGTGGTTCTTCATTTGAAGGATTTCATTATTATTATTATTATTATTATTATTATTATTATAAAATGGCACAGTGCTGATCAACTACATAAACAACAACTAAAGCTACCGCATACGGGTTAGAGTCCCTGTGATCTAAAATCACTAAAGCTACCGCTATGGGTTAGAGTCCCTGTCATCTAAAATCACTAAAGCTACCGCTATGGGTTAGAATCCCTGTCATCTAAAATCACAAAAAAAAAAATGTTATTGAACTATTTTATCACACTTTTTACTGTCCGTTCTATTTTATAATTTTTAGCCTATTTTTAAACTGAATCAAACCGCACTTTTTTACTCTATCTATTCTATTTTATTATTTGTATTACTGATCCTAATGTGAAAAACTGTGATTTACCTTACCTTGCTACCTACCTCTCTATCTTTTTTATGCTAGCTTATGCCTGTATTTGTACTGTTGCTTGTGAAGCACTTTGAACTGCAATTTCTGTATGAAAAGTGCTATACAAATAAAGTTATTATTATTATTATTATTATTATTATTATTATTATTACATGGTCTGTCTGCATGCTCAGTGGGCCTATGAGAAGCCCAGCCAGTCTTACCTGAGCTATAGCAAACTGGTCATAGAAGGCAGAGTTGTCCAGGCCGAGCTCCAGGTCAGTGTCTTGCAGTTCTTCACAGCTAAGAGAGGAGATTCACAGAAACAGGCAGTTGAAGACCCAATCCGCAATCCAAATATCAATCAAAATTCATGCTCAAATTAATTCAAGGAATAACAGCTTAACCTGTAATGTTACTGCAATTCATAGCTGTAGAAGCTTTGTTTACATGTGAAAGAAATATGAAAAAAACACATGTCCCATCTACAAGAACATAAGAACATCAACTGGAAGGACCTAGTATCTGGGAACAATGTGGATACTGACACACACATGTTCCTAGATACAATTACAAATACAACTAAATCATTTCTTAAGAAATGCAAAGTAAAAAAAAATAATAGCAAACAGACTCTCCCCTGGATTGATGGTAATATAATGAAACTCATGAAGGGACGAGACATTGATTGATTGATTTATTGATTGAAAAGTTTATTAACAGATTGCAGAATGGGTACACTACAGTACAGCTCAAAACAATTGTTAAGGGGATGCAGACCAGAGAAAGACTTTCGTCTTGTTTACATCAGGGTCCCCCATTTTCAATTCATCATATATATGACATATATATATGACAATGCCCTGAGAACATATCTGAAGACCAAACTATCAACAGATAGACAAATCTTTGCTTCCTTAAAGGAAAACTCCAACATTTTGGGAAATTAGCTTATTTAACATCTTCCCTGGAGTTAGACAAGAAGATACATACCTTTTTTGTCTCTCTGCATGCATTAGGCTTAGAGAACGCCTGCACCGTTAGCGTAGCTTAGCTTCATCACTGGAAGTGGGTCAGACCTTTACCCTGAAGTTCCCTACAGTCACGAAATACACTCCAAATACAACTCCAAAACGTTCCTGTAAACATGTTGTGACCTGTGTATTTACCACGTGGAGAAATAAAAAAATAATTGAATTCAACATTTACGTTTTCTAAGCAAATATACTCTGAACTATTTTTTGCCGAACCACTCCTCTCTGGGCTCAGTGATTTCACGTCACCAGTGCAACTTTCTAACGTCGAGGTCAGTGTTTGTTTACATTTTCATTTCATTCAAAGGATCCGAACCGATTGAAGTTTATGGATACCATGACTGGTATGTTTTCATTTATGTTTTTAGATGGAAGGCTGTATTCCATCTGTCTAATGTTAGCGAATATTGTGAGATTGATGAATAGGACAGTCACAACGTTGCTGGACTATCGACCTAGTTAGCCCCTTTCATGACTGCGATGCACGGCTACAGGGTTTGGGCGAGTGAATCCACACTTGTGGTATTATTATAACTCATTTATTGTGTAACGCTAGCCCCTTAAAACTCAGTCATGGTATCCATAAACTTCAATCGGTTCGGATCCTTTGAATGAAATTAAATAGTAAACAAACACTGACCTCGACGTTAGAAAGTAGCACTGGTGACGTGAAATCACTGAGCCCAGAGAGGAGTGGTTCGGCAAAAAATAGTTCAGAGTATATTTGCTTAGAAAAACGTAAATGTCGAATTCAATTATGTTTTATTTCTCCACGTGGTAAATACACAGGTCACAACATGTTTACAGGAACGTTTTGGAGTTGTATTTGGAGTGTAGGGAACTGTAGGGAACTTCAGGGTAAAGGTCTGACCCACTTCCAGTGATGAAGCTAAGCTACGCTAACGGTGCAGGCATTCCCTAAGCCTAATGCATGCAGAGAGACAAAAAATGTATGTATCTTCTTGTCTAACTCCAGGGAAGATGTTAAATAAGCTAATTTCCCAAAATGTTGGAGTTTTCCTTTAAGAAACAGGGTTATAAAAGTGATCAAAGCTGCTAAAGCAACTTTTTTTGTAAATATGTTGACCGAAGGTAAGGGAAATCCTAAACAAATCTGGGACTATTTGAAAAGGTTATCAGGCAGCAGTCAAAGATCAACAAAACAGCTTGAAATTAAAGAGAATGGCTCCCTGATTAAAGAACCAGTACAAATTGCAACTCTTTTCAACTCCTATTTTGTGAACTCTGTTAGGATGACAGTGCCCAACAGTCAAACAGGACCACTTATTGCACATCTGATGGATGAATGGGATCTGATGAATCCCAGACAGTGTTTTCCCTGATGGAGGTCACTGAAGCCCAAATTTGCAAAATTCTGAAATCCCTCAAAAGCTCTAAGTCTAAGGATGTATTTGGTCTGGACTCACTTTTTCTAAAAAAGAATGCAGATGCATTCACTGAACCATTAACAAAAATAGTGAATGCCTCTATTAAAGAATATAAATACCCTAATGACTGGAAGACAGCCATTGTTATACCAATCTTTAAATCAGGAGACTCAAGCACAGTGAGTAACTTTAGGCCAATCAGTATCTTGCCTGTTATCTCCAAAGTTGCTGAAAAATGTATTATTGAACAGCTAATCTCCCATATTAATAATAGCCTGTACACTCTGCACCCAAAGCAATTTGGCTTTCGGACCAACCACTCCACAGAGACAGCCAACTGCTTTCTCCTACAGAGTATTAAACAAAAGATGGACAAAGGAGGTGTCGTTGGTGCCATATTCTTAGATTTTAAGAAGGCATTTGACACTGTTAGTCATCAGATACTCCTTTGCAAACTTGCTAACTATAATTTTTCTATTGGCGCGCTGAACTGGGTGAAGTCTTGTCTTGCTGACAGAATTAAATGTGTTAGGGTCAGAGGTGAAACATCACCCTTCCTGAGCAATACAATGGGTGTGCCCCAGGGATCCATCTTCGGGCCTCTCCTATTTAGTTTATTTATAAATGATCTTCCGTCTGTTTGCACAGAGTGTGAAATTCAAATGTATGCCGATGAGGGCGGCTGATTGGCACAGTGGGCAAGGCGCTCGCCTCTAACGCAGGAGACGCTGGGTTCGAGCCCAGCTCTCTGCGTTGCTACCGGCTAGCCGGTCGTTCATACTAACACAATTGGCAAGTGTTAGAGGGTGGGAAAGCCGGTGGGTGGAGATTGGACGTTGTGGACGGCGACTCCTACAGGTCGGTTTGGTGACGCCGGTGCGGCGGAAGCAGGAAGTAGCGGGGGCAGCGTGAGCCTCCCTCGCGTTACTCCTCGCCACTGAGAGTTTGAGCTGCTGCGGTGAAAAGATGCGACAGGCTGCCTCCTCGTGTACCGGAGGGGACACGTGATGCAAGGCTTCTGTCCTCACTACAACCGACCAGTGGGAGGCATAGTCTAGCAACGTTCAAGACAGGGGAGGGAAGAATTGGATATACGAAATTGGGATGGGAGAAAAATAGAAAATGGTGAGAAGTTTGTATGTACTTCACAAAATCCAATCCAACATCTGATAATCCTGGAGTGTTTGTTGCTGGAGAGCCAATTCAAGTAGTCTCACAATTTAAATATCTTGGTATTATCCTTGACTCTACATTATCATTCAAAAAGCAGGTAAAAAGAGTAACCCAGACTGCTAAATATAATTGGTCAAATTTCAGATTCATGTGGAACTGTTTAACATCCACTGCTTCCCTTCTTTATATGAACGCAATGATCATTTCCCATCTCATGTACTGTATGACTAGCTGGACCCATGCAAAAAACACAACCATGACACCCATTCTCTCTCTGTATAAACAGGCCCTCAAGGTGCTGGACCGAAAACCATATACTTAACACCACTGTCACATCCTCAACAAGTACAGAATCCTCAGCTGGGAAAACCTCACAAAATACACTGATGCCTGCCTACTGTTCAAGATCATAAATGGCAAGGCCCCCCCACCCCTCAGTACTTTTATCAAACAAAAAACATCTTATAATAGGTCCACAAGATCTACCCAGAGAGGGGACTGTACTGTGCCATTTAGGTCCAGCTCCTTCAGTCAGTCCTGTTTTGTAGTCAGAGCCACTCAGTTCTGGAACACCCTACCAACTGAAATAAGACACTGTGCTACCTACCACACATTTACAAAAAAAACTCAATACCTGGTTATTAACCAATCAAACATGTAATCACTTTTAATCATTTCATTGTGTATTTTATTATTGCGTTTATTATTATGTTGGATTATGTTGTAAATACTGTGTTGTACTTTTAATGTTTCTGTTCTAGGTGTATTGTCAGTCTCATAACATCTTGCCAAAAGGACTACAGTTGCGAATTAGCCAGCTGGCTAAAACTGACACATTTACAGAAATGTTTATCAATGTGTACTGTCCTTTTTCTTTTTTTTTTATAAACTGAAACTGAAACTGAAACAAGTCAAATTCTTCAGGAACACACATAGTATTGTAGGTATAATGTGTAACCCAAATTTTGAATTCTGGATTGAGGAGCTTCAAGATAGGTTGTGAGTGTTACAGTGGGTTATGAATGTTACAGTAGGTTGTGAATGATACAGTAGGTTGTGAATGATACAGTAGGTTGTGAATGGTACAGTAGGTTATGAATTCTACAGCAGGTTATGAATTGTACAGTAGATTAGGTTGTGAATGGCACAGTGGGTTGTGGTACAATATGTTGTGAATGATACAGTAGGTTGTGAGTGGTACAGTAGGTTGTGAATGATACAGTAGGTTGTGAATGATACAATAATGTTGTGAATAATACAGTAGGTTGTGAATGATACAGTAGGTTGTGAATGATACAGTAGGTTGTGAACGATACAGTGGGTCGTGAATAATACAGTAGGTTGTGAATGATACAGTAGGTTGTGAATGATACAATAATGTTGTGAATAATACAGTAGGTTGTGAATGGTACAGTAGATTAGGGTGTGAATGGCACAGTCGGTTGTGGTGCAGTAGGTTGTGAAAGATACAGTAGGTTGTGAATGATACATTAGGTTGTGGTACATACAGTAGGTTGTGAATGATACAGTAGATTAGGTTGTGGATGATAGAGTAGGTTGTGAATAATAGAGTAGGTTGTGAATGATACAGTAGATGAGGTTGTGAATTATACAGTACTGTAGGTTGTGGTACAGTATGTTGTGAATGATACAGTGGGTTGTGGTACAGTAGGTTTTGAATGATACAGTAGGTTGTGAATGATACAGTAGGTTGTGGTACATACAGTAGGTTATGAATGATACAGTAGTTTGTGAATAATACAGTAGGTTATGAATGATACAGTAGGTTGTGAATGATACAGTAGGTTGTGATACAGTAGGTTGATAGTGGTACAGTAGGTTGTGAGTGGTACAGTAGGTTGTGAATGGTACAGTAGGTTGATAGTGGTACAGTAGGTTGTGAGTGATACAGTAGGTTGATAGTGGTACAGTAGGTTGTGAATGATGCAGTAAGTTGATAGTGGTACAGTAGGTTGATAGTGGTACAGTAGGTTGTGAGTGATACAGTAGGTTGTGAGTGGTACAGTAGGTTGTGAATGATACAGTAGGTTGTGAGTGGTACAATAGGATTGTGAGTGTTGGCCCCCCAAACCACAGAGGCCTGTTTCAGGACATCTCCCTCAACTTTGATACTTGTCATGTATCCCAGAGCTCCACCATAAAAAACCTCTGAGTCATTTTTTATTCCTCCCTCTCATTTAATGCACATATAAAAAATGTCACCAAAATTGCCTTCTTCCATCTTCGTAATATCGCAAAAATGCGCCCCATTTTAACTCTGGCTGATGCTGAAACCCTGATTCATGCTTTTGTCTCATCACGTCTGGACTACTGTAATGCACTTTTTTCAGGCCTTTACATTTACATTTACCTAATTCAAGCATCAAAAATCTTCAACTCGTGCAAAATGCGGCTGCACGGATACTAACTAGAACTAGAAAATTTGATCACATCACACCAGTTTTGTCCGCCCTACACTGGCTTCCTATTCAAGCCCGATCTGACTTTAAAGTGCTACTCCTCACCTACAAAATTTTAAATGGGCTTGCACTGCTCTATCTATCCGATCTCATCTCCCGATACTCGCCCGCTCGTGCTCTGCGCTCACAAAATGCGGGGCTTCTATCGATTCCTAGGGTTGAAAAGAAATCCGCCGGCCACAGAGCATTTGTCTACCGCGCTCCCTACCTGTGGAACAAATTACCTGCCGACGTCAGGGGCGCCTGCTCTGTCGAAGCTTTTAAATGCCTGCTTAAGACCCATCTTTTCTCTCTCTCCTTCAACCTACCCTGATCTCACCTGGTCGGGGACTGACCTTTAGATTAATCTGTCTAGTTTAGTTAGGATGTCTATTTTCTCCCATCTCTGCTTTTCCGCAGCACTACAAACATGGGAACTCTCTAACCTCTGTGTCGTCCCCCCTCCCCACCCCCCCATCTCTGAGTGCCTGCTGTCCAAGGTGATGGATGTCTCGGGGTCTTGGCCAAGATTGCAGAGACTGCTCTACGTGCACCACCGAGGCCACGGATCAGCTCCTTACAGTCTTCTGTCCGTGATCTGTCAACGTGGTTTCATTGCTGGGTTAAGTACTTCTATTCTATTCACATACCGGTAATATGCTTACTTCATATATCTACTCTATTCACACATGTGCTTACCACTTGTATCTATTGCTATGTCCGCCCACTACAATCACGCGAGCTGTCTAACGCCTGTCCCGTCTCCCTGTCTCCCTGTGAGTTGCTGTCCCGGAGTGTTGACCGGAGTGTCGGACGTCCCGCGATGAAGGCCGGGAGGATGCGACCCTCTCTGCGTGCCCTCCTGTCTCCCTGTCTCCGGCGGTCTCGTAGTGGTGACCGGAGTGCTGGACGTCCCGCGATGATGTCGGGGAGGTTGCGGCCCTCTCTGTGCCGCCCCCCATCTCCCTGTCTCCGGCTGTCTCGGAGCGATGACCGGAGTGTTGAACATCCCGTGATTAAGACGGGGAGGACGCGACCCTCTTTGCGTCGCCCCTGTGCCTCAAATAGATTCGCTATCAGCTCTATCTTTAATCTTTCAAAATGTTCAGTTGCTATCGCTATCAGCTCTATCTTTAATCTTTCAAAATGTTCAGTTGCTATTGCATGCACTCATCTGTGTTTCACTACACACATGAGTGCATGCTTACCAACTGTTAGTCTGCAACACTACTATCACCGACATCTAAGAAGGGAGATCCTCCCTTGAATGGCCCTTCTAAGGTTTCTCTCCTCCACACTGCCTGTGGAGCATTTTTCCCCTATTGTTAGGTTTTAGTGAGTCTTTCCTTACCTTCGCGTGGGGTATGTCTGGGAGTGCTTGCATTCTATTATTTATTTTAAATTTGTTGGACCTTATGGTGTTCTTGTTTTGT
Organism: Notolepis coatsorum; assembly: GCF_963971535.1. NCBI lineage: Eukaryota > Metazoa > Chordata > Actinopteri > Aulopiformes > Paralepididae > Notolepis > Notolepis coatsorum. The sequence continues at coordinate 38,331,521 of NC_140167.1, forward strand.
TCTTGACTTATTGTTATGTTTCTTCTTGACTTGTTTAAAGAAGACGTGTCCGGCCCATGGGGACATTAACGTGTGTTGTCGGGCCTTACAAATAAATTTGATTTGATTTGATTTGATACAGTAGGTTGTGAATGATACAGTAGGTTGTGAGTGGTACAGTAGGTTGTGAGTGGTACAGTAGGTTGTGAGTGGTACAGTAGGTTGTGAATGATACAGTAGGTTGTGAGTGGTACAGTAGGTTGTGAGTGGTACAGTAGGTTGTGAATGATACAGTAGGTTGTGAGTGGTACAGTAGGTTGTGAGTGGTACAGTATGTTGTACAGATAGTGATACCGTAGGTTGTGAGTGGTACAGTAGGTTGTGACTGTGAGTGATACCGTATGTTGTACAGATAGTGATACCGTAGGTTGTGAGTGGTACAGTAGGTTGTGAGTGGTACAGTAGGTTGTGACTGTGAGTGGTACAGTATGTTGTACAGATAGTGATACCGTAGGTTGTGAGTGGTACAGTAGGTTGTGAGTGGTACAGTAGGTTGTGACTGTGAATGGTACAGTATGTTGTACAGATAGTGATACAGTAGGTTGTGAGTGGTACAGTAGGTTGTGAGTGGTACAGTAGGTTGTGAGTGATACAGTAGGTTGATAGTGGTACAGTATGTTGTGAGTGGTACAGTAGGTTGTGAGTGGTACAGTAGGTTGTGAGTGATACAGTAGGTTGATAGTGATACCGTAGGTTGTGAGTGATACAGTAAGTTGTGGGTGGTACAGTAGGTTGATAGTGGTACAGTAGGTGATGTATTTCAGCCAGACCTGTTGGGCATGGTCCCTTCCTCTGTAATGGCATCACACCACAAGTTGAAGCCCACGCTGATGATGGTGCTGGCCAGGAACACGGCGAAGACCACCAAGGAACTGATGACCAGGTTCAGGAAGGCTTTGAAGATAGAGCTGCATAGAGATCAGACAGCCATGTTAAAGTAAACCAAAACCATGACTCTGTTACTAAGATAATATTAGATTTAAGTGTGTTTAGCTTTCAATACTGTACATCTGTTATTAAAGAATAAAACATCTCATAGTCAGATATACAGTACATATAGCTACACCACCAGACCATGATAATAAACCACTGAAATGACCGGGATTGGGAGCAAAATAGATGTCATTTGAGAACAAAAGACCAAAATCAATAACCCTATAGCATGAATGTACTGATTGCTCCGCAGCGAATTAAATACCCTCCCTCAGATGATTGTGGACAATTATTGATTGTTAGAGCACTGTGGATGCTTGCTGGGCTACTGGGATGTGTGCATTTATCTATATATAGGCTTGTTCTATGGCATATTTTCACCATGAAACGTTAAAATGTATATATCCTTAGATTTAATTCTGAAAGAACACCGCGCACCAAAGGGCGGATATACAAATATATCACTTTACCTCTGTGGCCGATGGAAACATTTATATTGAGCTTAGACGGTTCTATGAAATTATTTGTGCTGTACAACTACAGTAGTCGTAGACGTGAATTGGCCACTCACTCGTCGTGTCCTTTGCACAGAAAGAACAGCAGTCTCCACGCCTGCACTGCGGACAGAATGAGGGACGCTATCCCAACAAAAGTGATGAAGCTGCAGGAGGACTCCGGTCCCCACTCGTCAACGATGAAGCGCTGCTTCGACACTGTGATGTTTTCATTTTGCCACATACCCCGCGTGAAAAGCAAACATTTCCCCCGAAAATCCTCGGTATTTTCGGATAAAGGCACAACGGCAATAAAGCCAAAGACAAAGGCTAAAAAATAAAGAACGCACTGCGCGAAAATTAAATTATCGAAGGCCATTTTTCCATCACCCTCTATATGGCTCTGCGTCCTGGACCGTCGACGGCTGCGCAGTGAGGGCGTCCATAGAGCGGATGCGCAGCATCCGATGTGCTCTGCAGTCTCTGCTGCAAATTAATAATTAGGCCTTAAGGGCAACATTCCGAATGTAAAGACTATGACGGTGACGGTGATATTTGCACCACAAAGCAACAAACGATATGCGACAGCTGACGTTTATAAATAAATAAATCATGAAGGCTATACTGTAGTTTTTTTTACACTGTTCATTATAGCAGCTGTATTAGTGTGTTCTATTATGTATAACTGATATATAACTTATTACATTATGTCAAAGTCCCATACATTAGTTAATAATAGGAAATATTAAAGCATATTAAATATGATGTAGTTATAGTGTGCACACTCGCAACTTCGCAAGCGTGCGCACACACACATGTGCAGGCTCATGCAGAGGAGAGTAATGGCTTGTTTATACATGATGACAGTCCTGAAGGCGGGGCAGGTAGCTGTCACAGTCACCTGTTATGCTTCACTGAGCCCATCTGGTGTATAGTAGACCCAGGTACCTCTCCCCCTCTCCTCGGACGCCCAGCAGCACCATGATGTCACTTTCCTCCCAGCCTCTGTGCCCCTTACAGTGCCCTCCAGCTGCTGGTCTGTTGCCGCCCGAGCTGCCTCGTGCCCGCATGACCGTCATCGCCCCTCTCTGCTCAGTGTACTGTATGATCACTGCCCTTGGTGAGATGCACGCAGCTGTAAGGCTGAATTTGAGACACAGTATAATGTTCTCCTGTGGGCCGAGTCTTACACAGCCCCTTAATTTCTTGCGTTTAGAAAGCTTAAGAACATTCCTTTTGAGGATGATTAGGACAAAGATGAAATAGGAATGCAAAGCACATTATAAGGGTCAAATGAGGGCCGCCGATGGAGACATTTTGTATTAGCGTGTATTAATCACTCTGCGGTTTCTCAGGAAACCTCCACGGACCACATACCACATTATAGAGACAAGTATTTATAAGAGTGGTTCCCAAACATCAGGCAGCCATTTGTATCCATCATACATGCTGCAGTATTTTAGCCTCCTCTCCTCCTCCAGCGCGTGATTAATGTGTCGTTTTACTGCAGCGCAGCACCCCGATTTCCATGATGTTATCACTTCTCAGATTAGTATGAGTTATTGTATGTGTGTGTGGTCAGAAAATTGATTTCGTTCCAAGGCTGTAGGAGCCGGTCTGCTTTTTAGCATCATTAGGTATTGTCAGACATGTTTTATGTTCCTTGGGCATTTTGCTCTATTCTTGGAGTGTATGATAAATTGTCCAGACTATATTCATTTCCTATAACAGATCACTGTGTTGTCCACATCCTTGTTTTATGATACATTGTGAAGTGAAGTTAAAACTGAGAATATTCTCCTACATGTATAACATTTTAGAAAAAGAAAGTAAAAAAAGGCATGTAGCTTGATGTAGTGCATGATGTCCCAATGAGCTTGAACTCTCTTTGTATCCACCTGCTACAGTGGCTCTGGCCCAACGCCTCAGGCTTTGCTGGCTATCAGAGGTGTTACCACACCTGTGAGGTCATGCAGGGAGGCCCAGCAACTCCAGAGGGTATTCCCCATGAACAGACCCCCCCACTCACACACACACACACACATACACACAGCACACCTCTAAATAATACAGTGTGTGTATGTGTGTGGGCTTGTGGACCGGGAGGGACCCAGGGGACAACCCAGAGCAGAAGTGTGTCAAGCTGAAATACATATGTGTTAAGTTATTCACCTCCAAAATTTGTTGGGGAGGGAGGACGCTCACCCAAATGCAATTCCGGGCATTCTGTGCAAATGTTGAGGAGGGATGAGCAGAGGCAGAACACGTTAAGAGGTCATTCATCCATTTTTCATGAGGAGGAATAGCAGCAAGGCAAACATTCCATTTTGAAAAGGAGGAAACCTTCTGAAGAATCTCAACTGCAAAAAGGGATTCTCAAGGACACCACGCAGTACATTATCTATTATTATCTATTATTATTAAACTTGCATCCCCACCATGTGGACCACAGCATTCAGTCAATACTAATATAAACCTGAAAGATCATTATTCTAACTTTTAACCTAATTTGTGAAACATTTAATAATTGAACCTTTATCAATAAATGATTGAATGCATGTTTCTGACGTGTGTGTGTGTGCGTGCGTGTGTGCGTGCGTGCGTGGTGGTACAATAGAAGAGGATGGGCGTGGTCCTGACAGCAGTATTGGATGGGAGTGGTCGCTTGAACGAGCAGCAGCCGTTGTCACAACCTATCTGTCCAGTCTGTTGGAAAGGGGCCCCCATCACGTGGGACAGCAGAGATGATTGAGGAGCAGTTCAAGGTCAAAAAGTGTGAAAAGTGTCAGCCGCGGAGAGACCATCATGCATGTACTGCACTGTGATTGTCTCTCTTATGGAGGACATAGCACAGTACTCTGGCTTCATAGCTGGAGGGAAAATCGCCACAGCTTTTAAAAATGGAAATTATCTGCGTCATTATGAAACAAGTCCAGTGTTAATTTAATTTACTTATCTATGATAGAAAAATATGTATTCATTTAGCAAACTGTAATTGACCTATCTCAAACCCCACCCTCTTGTATTGATCCTCCAATCACAACTGTTGCTTGCAGTCATGATTGGAGGATCAAGAAAAGAGGGTGTTTTCTTTTTCTTGATCCTCCAATCACGACTGCAAGCAACAGTTGTGATTGGAGGATCAATACAAGAGGGTGGGGTTTGAGATAGGTCAGTTGCACATGTACACTATACTAAATAATAAAGTGTCCTCTAGCCGTTCTTCTGAGTTCTATCTTCACTCTTTCTTCACTCTTTTGCCCTTCCCCATGGTTCGCTTTCCCTGTTGGCCCGCTGACACCCCGCCGATTCTGTTGGGCCTTTCCAGAACCCTTTGTGAACCTGCGGGCTCCTCTTCCTCTGCCTGGAACACAAGGGAAGAAGAACACACACAACAGACACAATTAGAGCCTCATATCCTGGGCTGTGATATGGAGGGGCTGATGAAATATCCTGTGACCATTAATCTTCCCCCCAGGAGGTGGAAGGGACCGGGAGCACGGGGGCCAGGCACTGATTAAACGCTCCTAATAGTAGCCATCTATCTCCTTGTGAATCCCCCCTACATGTGTCTACAGGCAGCGTCACACAGGGCCTCGCCTGCCTCCCTCTCCATACAAATATTGGAGCCTTTTCATAAAGACACAGACACCAGTTGATCGCATTTGATCGGGTGATATCGTTTGGGCTGTCATCATCAGTCTGACTTTATTCTCACCGCCACAATGTGAATAGCGCATTCATGCCACACCTGTCCTCATAAACATGTACATATGAGGTCATACAATTTATGTATAGTCCCCATTAGCAATAATAGTCTACTTAATATCCTGCATTCCTCTTATCATCACCTGGCCTGGCGTTCAGTGATTGATCTGATCAGTTACTTTGCTTGATAACTTGGCGTTGAATTCTTTTCACACATTAGTCATTGATATCTCTCAATCTGCCAACTTATCAGAACCCCAAATTCTCTCTCTCTCTCTCTCTCTCTCTCTCTCTCTCTCTCTCTCTCTCTCTCTCTCTCTCTCTCTCTCTCTCTCTCTCTCTCCCTCTCTCTCTCTCTCTCTCTCTCTCTCTCTCTCTCTCTCTCTCTCTCTCTCTCTCTCTCTCTCTCTCTCTCTCTCTCTCTCTCTCTCTCTCTATATATATATATATATATATTACATCTAAATTAAGCATACGCTGTTCATGCTGTACAGGCTAGCGCTGTTCAGCCCTTAGATATAATGATCATGAATTAACATTGTCTAATTACATTTCACCTGCAAAGCTCCATATGGTTCCTCAGTCTCGAGCAAAATGATTATGACTACATCCCAATTAAACAATTATCTAATGAAACCTCACTAGAGCAGCTACCTAATCGTGTTCTGGGGAGGGATATTACAGTACATACTGATCACCATGTTTAGGTCAAACATAAAGAGAACAAAGAGAGAGAGAATGAGCCCATGATCTATCCAGTGGTAGATATTGTATTGTTGACGGATAGAAACAATTCCATATTATTATGTACGTTTCATACACTGTGGTAACTGTGTTCTTAAATATTCTAATAATTTGCCTATTATCTATTTGTAGGGCCTACTTGCTGAAAGGCCATTTAATCTCCAGTCTTGTATAGATGACATCATTGTTGGTGAAGACCTGAAGGGGAATGATGTTTGTACCGGAGGGAGGAGGGGATGGATAAGAGGACACCTGCTGGGCTGGGATGAAGCCTGCCTTGGGGACCAGGCATGAGATCATCAGAGAAAGCCTGTTGACTGGAACAATACTGACCCCTATTGGCCAGAAGAATGTTTCCATGACCAGTGTATTATGTACTGTATTTACGCTGCTGGCGGGACAAAACCTCATAACTCCAAAAACCCAACTTTTCAGCAGATGAAAAAAACGAACACAGATTTGAGGGCGAATAGATTTACGAGGTTTAGACAGATGATTGGTTTAATGCTTTCCCATTGTGTAGACTTTGTAAAACCACACACACATGGAGGATGATCTACTGAGTTGATAAAAAAATAATAATAATAAAAATATGGAGTTAGGAGGTTTTGTCCCGCCAGCATACAGTATGTACTGAGATGACCTGTAGCCTACCTGTTTGCTATCCTTCCTCTCTCTCTGCTTAGTAGAGGACGCCATGAAATTGACCACCCTTCTTTCTACGGATAAACAGAGACAATGTAGATTTAAAAAAGAACAAATAAAAAAACATGGTATCAATGATAAGAGTAGTTTCATTTGTTAGTGAAAAATGGCAGACATCTCTCGGGATATGTTATACATATAGACATATAGTATAGTATAATATAATATAGTATAGTATAGTATAGTATAGTATAGTATAGTATAGTATAGTATAGTATAGTATAGTATAGTATAGTATAGTATAATATAGTATGGTATAGTATATAGTATAGTATAGTATAATATTATAGTATAATAGTATAGTATATATTATATAGTATATAGTATAGTGTATAATATAATATAATATAATATAGTATAGTATAGTGTATAATATAATATAATATTATATAATATAGTATAGTATAGTATAGTATAGTATAGTATAGTATAGTACAGTACAGTCAGTGCAGTACAGTACAGTACAGTACAGTAGTATATACATAGGATAGTTATTACAGCCACCTTCATGATGTGTAAGAACACTTTCCTCTCTCTCTATAAGCCGGATGTCTTGTTGTTTGAGACAAGTGATGTCATCTAATGTGATACTGACGCCCTGCTGTGTGCCTCTGCCTTTAACCCTGACACCGGTGACAAGGTTGGGGCATCAGTGTGGGGCAATAGGCCGTGGTTCCCCAGGCCCAACTGTGATCAGCAGGGCCCAGCAGCGTTCCATCTGCTCGGTGGTAGATACCCCACCACAGAGAGCGGGGAATGGAGTTGGAGGGGGGCAGGTCATGGATGACTGACTATGGCAAGGTTAAGAGACCTGTGTTCCAACAAGGCACTTTTCCCCCCTAAACCCAGCAGCCACGACCCCCCGCCTTGACTACATGCTCCTGGGCTTTACACCCCGCTGGGCAGAACAACCATTTAGGCATGGAATTATGCAGAAAGCAAATACACATGGATGCATGCATGTGCTGGCATAAAAACGTGTGTGTGTGTGTGTGTGTGTGTGTGTGTGTGTGTGTGTGTGTGTGTGTGTGTGTGTGTGTGTGTGTGTGTGTGTGTGTGTGTGTGTGTGTGTGTGTGTGTGTGTGTGTGTGTGTGTGTGTGTGTGTGTGTGTGTGTGTGTGTGTGTGTGTGTGTGTGTGTGTGTGTGTGTGTGTGTGTGTGTGTGTGTGTGTGTGTGTGTTACACATTATTCATCCTTTGACCTTTGATGGCAATGACAATAATGGCTTTTTCAAATGTGATATATACACGGTAGACCATTTTATCATCATTAATATGTTAAATGATCTGTGGGCTCTAAATGAGGCAACATCTTGTTTTTCAGACCCCCAGACGTCGTTGTTTGTCATGACCAACTGGTGGTATTTTGCTGTAGGACCTGTGGTTTTGAAAGGTATGTCTGAATATGATCACACACATGCAGATATATTTACCTGTGACAGCTGACACTTGCTCTATGGCAGCTGGGAGGCCAGTGGAAGCCCCACAACACTCCAGTTTCCTCCTGTCTGAGGAGAAGGAGGAGGAGGAGGAACCAGGATAGGCTGCCTCCTTCTCCTCAGACAACCTTTCCATGCCGGTGTCTGAGGGGGCTGGGTGGAGCTGGGAGTGGCGGGTACTGGTAAGGGGGGATAGAGGACCGCCGGGGATCCAAAACGGTGGGGGACAGATGGAGCGTTGTGTGGGGATGTCCGGGGACGGGGAGTCCTGCTCTCCCTACCCAGCTGAGCCCTGGACCGCCTCTGAGCCGCTGGCCCCGGGGTCAGCCTCCACCAGCAGAAGGCTCCGGTGCAGTTCAGACAGCAGGGCCTGGGTGGTCTCGCTCAGGGCACAGGAGGTCAGGGTCTCTGGCTGGTCCACCGCCTCTCGGTAGTCCCAATGGGAACATTCCTCCGCCTCCTGCAGGTCGGGAGGGTCAGACGCTCTCTGTACACATCCAGGAAGAAACACAAGACTTGATTGATTCATTGATTAATTTAATTGATTTGTTAACTTTGAAAAAAGTTAATGGGGGGGTGCTTTTATCTAGTGTCAATACTTCAGTGTCAAAAAATTCAAAGAAAGCCACTTATACCCACTGGTTATATCATCATCATCATCATCATCATCATCATCATCATCATCATCATCATCATCATCATCATCACTAACAACAGCAACATCATCACTATTAATGAACGGTAACTACTTGGTAAATCATTTGACAAGGAAGCCATAACTGCTCAAAATGTAGTAATGTAGACTTTTCCGAGTCATCTAGCTAGTACTAGCTAACGTGACTCACCATGAAGTACTGACCACCACTCTCTCATCAAGACTGAAGTCAAAGAGAATCAGCTCCAGTGGCGAGACCGGTTTAGGCCAGTTTAGGCGCCAAACGTAACGTGCCCACCTGTCACCAGCTGCAGACCTCATAGGAGAACGGTCTCCGATCGCTCACAGCGCCACCCCCACTCAGTGGCTGAATTGGAGTATTGCGAATGGACTGTGATAATACAAATACAATTTATTACTATTATTATTATAATTATAATATTGAAACATAGCAGCAAATAAGTCAGTAGTGCAATACTGAGCCTCTCATGTTCCCATAGGGTTTAGCTTGGTCAACAACACAGGGCAGTTCTACAAACAGGCTTGTACATGTGAGTAAATTAACTATACTTCATACAAATGTATTGTTCTTTTATTTTTTGCTCACACAATATTTTAAAGATATAAAACTCAAAAGTAGCCACTGCAGCCGTTATCACGAGCTCTGCTCTTCTGTGTTCACATAAGTTTCCCCAAACAGTACTGTATATCTGTCATGTTAATGAATCCAATATCGCGATTCGGTTGGCTGCTGTGGAAAAGATAAAAGAGCGCATATAAAATTGTGAATTTTGATTTCTGATAGCTGAGTGGTATGTTGTCTGTGTGGTTCACCTTTTGTTTTTTTTTGTTTATTTATTATATATTTTTTGTATGGTTGGTTATGTATATGTTCTGCGGACCTTTGGATTTGGGTCGGATGGTCACGGGGTGGGGGGGGGCCCTGGTTCCGGGCCTCGGCGGGTCGTGGTGTTAAAGAGGCTGATGCTTTGACTCGCTGGGGCACTGGACTCGGGGTCTTCGAGGGTTGGGGATCGTGGCTGATGGGGGGGGCTCGGGTTGGTCACTGTGCAGTCTGTCTCAATTATTGTCTTGTCATGGTGTGTTAAGTTGTTGCATTCGGATGTCTTTTTATGTATTATTATTGTATATATAATATATTAATTTGTGATACAGTATGTCTTTGTTTCATGTTTGAAAAAAGAAAATAAAAATATTTGATCACAAAAAAAAAGAGCAACAGGAAGGTCAGCGACGCTGTGATGGCCCCCGGGCTATGGACTCTTGCCCTGGCTGCGGCTGCTGCTGCTACGGCTGCTAGCGGTGCTGAGTGGACGTGGGGGAAAGGTCACAAAGAGACCCATGGGTCCAACTCCAGGGTCTTGGGTGTGACGGACTGCACTGCAGAAGACCTGGGACTGCTGCTGGCTGAAGATGCAGCGGATCTTAGAGAGACTGAACTGCGTGCACTGCTGGTCCTGAAGCTGGTCATGGAGCTAAGCCCGCTGGCAGGAGTGGAAGCAGGAGATGGAAGAGGCAGGTTGGCCTGCAGAAAGTACGTCTCCAGCACTGAGTCGAGGCCAGGGCTTTCCTCCATGGCCTCCAGCAGCATCCTGTTGACAGTCTTGTTGAAGTCCCTTAACTCCCGCAGCTCAATGTCCCTCTCCTCAAACGTCGCCACCTTGGTCTTGCTGGCCGAGTGGATCTCCTGGGTCCGCTTGGAGCACTGTTTAACAGCTCTGACCAGCTTCTCCTTCTGAAAAGACACCTCGTTCTTCAGCTTGATGATGTGAGTCTGTGTCTCCTCAGTCTGTGCATTCTGCTCTCTCTCCTCCTGCAGGAGACTGTCCATGGTGCTGTTCATGTCCTTAATGTCTTCCTCTATCTCTCTGAGCTGTCTTTTCTTATATCTGTATTTCTCCTCAGCTGTCCTAAGCTGCTCCTCCAGCTGCAGCTTCTCATGGTACTCTTCACTGGACTCGTCTGCCTTGTTCAAGGACTTCCGGTAGGTGGTGTTACAGTTGTTGATCAGGTGGAGGGTGTTCTCGAATGCTATAAGTTCCTTCTCCTTCTGCCGGACCATGTGATTCCGAGTGTCTCCCTCTCGCTGCAGCGTCTCTTTCTCCTGAGCAGCCTTGATGATGTAATAAACCTGTGATTTCTCCTCCTCCCCCTCAGGAGCAGCCATTGAGATGGTCCGGATCTCATAGCGGTTCCTCATCTTGTCGATCTTGGACAGTCGCTCGTGCAACGTGGTACTGAGTCCCCATCTGTCCTGATCGGCGATCTTGACCTCCTTGCCGAGCATCTCCATGTTGACCTTGATGTCCTCCTCTCTCTTCCTCATGTCCCTCTGCAGCTCCAGCCTCCTGGTCTCCAGGGACAGCACAGTGTCCGCCTTGTTGTACAGCAGGTCCCTCCGCTGCTTGATCTCCAGCTTCTGGATGTTAACGTCCGCCATAGTGTCCTGTTTGATGAGCCTGAGCTTCTTCAGATCCTTCGGGGAGATGTCATTGAACAGGTTCAACTCCTCTATCTTTGTGATCAGGTCTCTCCTCTGCCATCCTGTCTTCTCCGTCTCTTTCCTCACACAGCGAATATCGTCCCGGAGCTTCTTGACTTGGGTGGTGAGCATGTTCAGTGTCGTCTTCTTCTCCTCCAGTGCACCGGACAGCTCACTTGCCTTCTTCTCTACTATCTTCTTTTCCTCTTCTATCTGGCCATGCATTCGAGCCATCTTCCTCTCCAGCAGCTGAATCTGAAAGTCCTGGTCGGTGATGATGTCCTGCTGTTTGATGGTTTTCTGGTCTAGTTTGCTGAGGTCTGTGGCTGCTCTGTCTACTGTGGTATTCATACTCGTCAACTCGTCCTGCAGCCGGTTGCGGTTGCTTTCCTGATCCTGGAAGTCCTGTCTCAGTTTGGCTGCCAGGCGGCTAGCCTTGGCTATCTTCTTGTTCTTGGTCATCTCACTCTCCAAGAAGTCTCTCTTCTCTCTGAGGATAGCGTTCCACACCCTGGTTTCCTGGTTGACTAGGCCGATTTGCGTTGCACATTGCTGCCTTTCAGAATCCCGTTTCCTAATCTGTTCTATGGTGTTCTCCCACTGGCGGATGAGTTCCTGTCTCTCGAAGTGGGCCTGTGGGAGGTTCTCTGCAGTCTTGTCTAAAGCAATCTGTGCTGATGTCGTCTCAGTGAATTGATGGTCCAGGGCCTTGCGCTTTAGGTTGGCATCTTCTGTCTTCTTCTCTATTGCTAAAGTGAGTGCCTTGATCCTGCTCTCGTCCTGCTGGGCGTACTTCTCTATGGCCATGGTCTGCTCGTCCTCGCATGCCGACTCCTCCAGGCAGGCGTCCTGGGTCTGCTTGTCCCAGTTCAGCTGGCTCCGCAGTTCATCCAGCTTCTGAGTGGCCTTGCTGATGTTGTTCTCTTGAGCGGGTTGTTTTTCTTTCAGGTTTTCAAGCTCGCTCTCCAGGTGTCTGCTCTCCTGCCGCAGGCGACCCGTCTCTCGCTCTGCGATGGCTTTGAAGAGTCTCTCCGCCTCGAACTCTCTATCCCTAGCCTTGCACAGATCATGAGTGTGAGACGGCGCCTGTCTGACATTTTTTATGTGTTCAGACATGGCTTGTTTCCTGTCCTTGTGTTGTCCAAGTTTGTTCTCCAGCTGCAGCTTCTCATTTTCTATCCTTAGAATCTCATCTTCCAAAGCTTTGTTTTCAGCATTGGCAGGAGGGATGGCAAAGCCCGATGAGGCTATCTCAGCCAAAATTGCGTTATGCATTTTCTCAAGACGCTAATAACCGCGTAATACAACAATAAAAAATGAACACTGTATGTAAACAAACTCCTTACAAAGGAACTTGACCAAATAATGCTATGGTTAGCCAGTGCTATTTATTTGTGATGTTACAGTATGATGTCATAATAGATCATTCTAGAACATTTGTGCTGTCACAGTATGATGTCATAATAGTACATTCTAGACCATTTGTGATGTCACAGTATGATGTCATATTAGAACATTCTAGAACATTTGTTGAGAAAATCACCTCCACAGTAATTAGTCACAAATGCTTGAATATTGTTTAGAATCCTGAGGCTGACACAAATCCAAAAAATAATCCTTTGAAAAAGTGAACCAACTTAGAGGGTGCTTTGTATGGTAACGGTGGTGGGAGGGTAGGTGCACCACAGCCAAACACATCATTTCTAGTTTTAAACAGTGCTCCAAGGATCCAGTTTCTCTCTTTAAACATTGTTTTACTAAAGATATATCATACAGCATTTGGACTTTTCAGAGGTTAATTTCCCCTCCCTAAAAAAACGACCTGGTGCACCTTTAATGGATATGTGGTAGTAATACATATAACAGCATATTCACATTTATTAAATTTCATTTATTAAAACCACAGACTCACTGAAATGGACAGACTCGAACAGGAATGTGTCTGTTTGACTCATCCACTGCCTGGACACATCTACTGACAAATATACTGCATGGGAAGAACTTCGTTTCGTCTTTGAATGAGTGATGCATGATTCATTTGTGATGAATTCATTTGGAATGACAGTGCTGACCTGTGGAGTGTTGATGAATCTTTGTTTCCTTTTATTCAAAAGTTTGTCAAAGTACGCTTCAAGAGAGAAGATAATACAGCCATATTTACATGATACCCAACGAAGTCAAAGAGGCTACAGCTCATACACAAGGAGGCAGAGTACTATAACAACCAGAGAAAATGTTAACAACGCAACTCTATTACACATTTTTTAACTAATTATATAATATATAATTTACAAATCATTTATACTTGATGACCATACAGTACAGTGTTTCCACCCAGGTGTAAACTGTAAAGCAGAACACACAAGGCAGATGCAGAGCAAATCAGTGTAATTTCTAGTATCTCTAAGGAAAACATTGATTTGCGGCATGTTGTTGTTGTTGACTTGTTGCCAAGTGCACTCAATTTCCCCAAACAGTGATAGGCCAACAGGAACACACGTTTGAAGATTAGTTTAAGTACATGAACTGAACAATCGAAAAACATTTCAGATTGACATTGTTTTTGCGGGTTGTCTGTCCCCTCCGGTACACGAGGAGGCAGCCGTCGCATATTTTCACCTGTACAGCGCGATCTCTCAGTGGCGAGGAGTAACGCGTGGGAGGCTCACGCTGCCCCCGATACTTCCTGATTCTACTGTACAGGCGCACCAACCGACCTGTAGGAGTCGCTGTCCACAATGTCCGATCCCCACCCACCGGCTTTCCCACCCCCTAATACTGCCAATTGTATTAGTATGAACGACCAGCCAAGCCAGAGGCAACGCCGAGAGCTGGGCTCGAACCCAGCATCTCCTGCATTAGTGGCGAGCGCCTTGCCCACTGCGCCACTCAGCTGCCTGACCTGCTATTATTCTCAAATCAAATCTATATCATAGGTATTATGTTTCATCATGAATGCCACTTAGCCGCCTGGCTTTTAGCATCTTGACGTCGTTCGTAAGTTCCTCCATCTCCGTGTTTGTGTTCAACGTGTCAACCAGCATGTTGTAGTCGGCCAGGTGACCCTGCATGTCTTTAATCTCACCAGCCAGTCCCTCAGCTCTCTTCTCATAGGACAGGTAGACAGAGTTCTCCTGGTTGAAGGTGTCAATCTCCTTCTGCAGTTTACTGGACTCTGTGTTCAGCTCGTTGATCTTACTCCTGAGTAATCCTAGGTAGGTCCTAGGTCCTAGGTCCATAAAACATGTCCAATCTAAACTGTCAAGAAGCATTTCAGTCAGCAGAAATCACCAGCTCCTCCACGCTGTCTTTGTCGAGGCTGTTGAGGGAAACGGGATCTGTGGCGCCATCTAGTGTCAGAGTCGAGTCGAAGCGGTCCGGTGTAGTGTCTGCTGCAGAGGGGGGTCGCGTGCTCTCCTGCTCCACCCTGGTCTCCTTCTCCCCGTTGCTGAGTAGAGCGGAGATCCTCTGCAGGGTCAGGGTGCTCTCGTGAAAATAAGGACAGTCCCGTCTCAGAGAGGGCCGCGAGGAGGCTGGGTGAAGGAGGACACAGATGTGGACTGAGAGGACAAGAGCACCAATGTCTCCGACTGCTCCAGGAGCAGACGTAGCCCCAATGTTCCTGGGTAACCCTAAAAAATCAAGTAAACCCAAAGGTTAATTGTTGCCTGTGTTAAGCATTAACCCAGGGTTAAAGGTACTGTACAACATGAAAAGCATATGTTAACATATTCATAATCAAGTCATCTACATTGTAATAATCCTCTTTGCTCACCAAACAGCATAATGCCAGAAATGAGAGGCTGCTCGTCCTCGGGCTCCTCTGGTGTCCCGTCAGCTGTGTCCAGAGGAGACGGACTGGGGACGAGGCGGGGTAGGGCCTGGGTTGACAGACGCAGCTCCCTGCTACTGCTTCTGGAAATGATCCTCTACCCATAGCCAATTAAGTCCCTTCTCCCAGTGGACTTGTGGTGTTTTCTCTAACCAAGTACCTTATCTTTGGGTGTGGTTTCCTCAGTTCCGCAACAGCCTCCCTGAGTAGTTTGACCAGGTCTTCTGAGGACACAGCGTGTGTGTTCTGAGACTGATACAGCCGGGCGGACAACAGACAGGGTCGCATTCCTACCAAAAAGATAGTGGGATTGAAGGTTCAGCGTCAAACGTGATTTAATGGCCATAGCGTATTTATTAACTCTTCCATACCTTTGACTTTCACTGACTGCGGTTTCTCTGTGGTCTCGTGTGACTGCAGGGAACTCTCAATCCCACCATCAGCTTCAACAACAACATCATCTTCATCCTGATGAAGATTATTTTCTACATGAAATGTAATTTCTTGCTTGTATATCTGCAGGATGTATGTATGTTATACTGTCTGTTTTTTTTCAAAGATTCACCCAGAAACCCACATTATATCCAGCTGGTATGCACTTTGAAGCCTCTGCACACAGGCCCAGCTCCCTGCAGGCCTTGAGGGAGTGGAGGCCATGTCCCCACTTTCCGTGTGACCTTTCCTCAGGAGGGCCCATGCTTCAGAGACACGGCTAAAGAGATATGAGAGATATATGAAGTATTATCCAATTCTTCCCTCCCCTGTCTTGAACGTTGCTAGACTATGCCTCCCACTGGTCGGTTGTAGTGAGGATAGAAGCCTTGCATCACGTGTCCCCTCCGGTACACGAGAAGGCAGCCTGTCGCATCTTTTCACCGCAGCAGCTCGAACTCTCAGTGGCGAGGAGTAACGCGTGGGATGCTTCCGCTGCACCGGCGTCACCAAACCGACCTGTAGGAGTCGCTGTCCACAACGTCCAATCCCCACCCACCGGATTTCCCACCCTCTAACACTTGCCAATTGTGTTAGTATGAACGACCGGCCAGCCGGTAGCAACGCCGAGAGCTGGGCTCGAACCCAGCTTCTCCTGCGTTAGTGGCGAGCGCCTTGCCCACTGCGCCAATCAGCCGCCCGAAGTTCACCTATTCTGTAGGAGGACATCAGCACAGAGCTTAACGTCCTGGCGGCTCTCCATGGCCGGGCTGATCCAGTGGAGGTACCGTAAGGCCATGCGGGGCTGCTTCCTGGTCAGTAGGCTGTGGACGATGCAACGATGCTGCCAGGACAGCCAGGGGGCAGCAGCCTTGGGGCTCAGTAACAGCTCCATGGAGCCCTGGATAGGATATAGATATATGGCATTAGAACTACCATCTTTAGTTGTATTGACTGATATCTGATACCTCTCTAGTCTCTATAGCTATTTATTCAAGTGGAAAAATACAATGTTTCTGCTAGGTTTCTGATGATATCTTATGGCTACATGCATGGCCCACATAGAGATGTGACTGCTATTTTATCAGCTAGTGGGGACTTTTAAATAAACAAAAATAACTTGAATTGGTAGAATGGCCATTTCCCTTTGGCTGGCTGCCATATAATGTTTGATATTGTTATGTTATGTTATGTCATGGAAATCAATATTGATTGAAGACCCAAAAAACTAGTTACATTCCAACTTTTTGAGTCTCATGCATGTAATACAAAGTTGATTCTAATGACAACATCGTCATTTATGGCAGCCATCTTCAAGTGCACCAAAGGAAATGGCCGTGACATTGCCCATTTCTGTAGCTAAATACCGTGACGTGGCCATGGTCCAGCATCCAGAAGGCCTGTA
>NC_140167.1:38355909-38568409 GCF_963971535.1 Notolepis coatsorum
GAGGTCAGCACACACAAAACACTAAGACAACTCACTGACTACAGTATAATGATAGTATCTAAAAGCTTTTGGGCAACAACAATGATGGATGGAATTTCCCAAGGGCTTGGATCAGTGTTGTTGCATTGATTACATTGATTAAGATTTGAATTTGTATCCTGGATCTCATTCTGTTTCCTATTACTGCAACCTGAGACAATCAAACTGTCACTGTGGTCTCTGGGTGACTAGTACTGGTATTATTCATTAACTTTTCACATTTTCACTGCTGTCATATTATTTCTGGGTTATTAATGCATGCGTTTAGAGTGGACAATCCCCTTGTCCTTGTGCCCAACATTTCTACCACAGGCTTACAGCTACTATGTCATATAGATACTCTGATATACTACAGTATATATCATCATATCATATGGATGAGGAATCATAATGACTCAAACTAAATGATAACTTTGGTGTAGTTCTTGCACATGCAAGTATTAGATGCATCTTCTCAGTGACACCTGTCTCTCTGATTGCAGCTGTCAGTGTTGACGGGGGTACGCTACCTCCAGACCGCGCTGGAGAACATGCTGAGACAGGGGGACCCCGACTCCGAGTCAGACGGCTGGCTCCTGGAGAACAGCTTTGCAGAGACGGCCCGCACCAACTTCAACATCATCAAGAACCTGGGCAAGTGCAACCAGATAGACACGGCCAACAACGGCGACCCCAACATCAACATCCCCTGCACTTCCACAGCACACTACGGGCCGGACAATGTGCTGCCAAAGCAGATCCCTGTACCCAGTTGACCACCGTCCCGCAAAGATCTCACTCTACGGAACCCTTGATGACTGAAATGGGTTTCCGTTGTTTACTGTACAAGAACTGGAATTAGGTCATGAATAAGGCAGGTCAAGAACTCAAATTCTGCAATATCCATGGAAGGAAATAAGCATTTTGAGAAATGAAAATCTGCTGTAGTAGATTCACTATCTGCGATAGTAGGCTATGAGGTGTAAATAACAGAATTCAATTGATTTCTGTTTGTGGTGAAAATTATAGCAAGAGGAAACCACCACTGAGTCATTGTGTTTCCATGAAAGGACACATCGACATAATCTGAAATGCACAATGCCTTTGTGATTTTTAAATCATAAAATGTTTCATCCAATCATTATTTTCTCAATCAAGCTCACAACCTAGTAGTACCTTTCTTGTCATATGTACTGTAATCCTTTGTTTACAAAGGACATCTTTATGCCTATGTATGAATGAGTATCATGTATCATCATTGGTCAGTGATGATGCTAGAATCAAAATGGCACCAGAAGAAGATATCAAGGAGCAACGGTTGAAGAAAGGGAAATGTCTGTGTGATGAAGGGACATTTTCTGCCTGTTTTAATCTGACCTTTTGTGGTCCAGAAAAGCCTTGAGGTTCACAGCTATATACCAATAGTATGGGGTCCATAGAATACAACTTACTGACTAAATAAATTAAAATAATAATAATAATAATAATTTGTCCATGTGACCTCATGTTAAGCACATCTTGAATAACATGGATATTACTTACAAACTGACAAGCTAAATGACTCCACAGGATCTACATCTAAGGATGTTGTTAGTCACAATCTTGGCTTTTCTTGGTTTTCACAGGTCTAAAATGTGATAAACTACAGTGTGATGCTGTCCTTGGTTTATCACCCTAAAATCCAGGGGAAAACTCCAAATACACAGTTAGAAGATGCACAAATGTTCCCTGTTGGAACATGTCATATCAATTCTCAATCTTTTTACATTTGACATTTGAATTAGGTTTTCCCATGGTTTAGGATTAAGGTTAGATTGGATCAGGCTATTCATAATAATATAATGTGCAATATTTATTATAGGTGTTAGAAGCTAAGCAAGATAAATACATACACGGAATTATCCATAAGTGGTTGATTGTAGTGACTGCCTGCCTCCAGTAATTATTATCCGATGAATGTTCTTCTATGATGGAATGAGTGAGCAGCACATACTGTAGCTGTTTTGATAGAACCTACTGTGCTTGTTTTAGCTGGTTTGTTGTCAGTGAAGCCTTCAAACAGAATGTTCTGTGCATTGCAAAAGTGTATTCACATGTTGATTACAACTTGCTTGCTTTTCTCAGAACATGTGAGCATGTGGAGACTGTAAATTATAGTCCTAGCATGACTGTATATTGGAGAAAATGTGGCACAAGTGTTTCTTTTTTGTATGCCACTTAATACATTCAAAGCAACTGGCTATGAATTGTGAAATCCTTAACCCTCGTGTGGCGTTGGGGTCTGTGGGACCTGCTTCCAATGTTTAATGAAAGATAAATGATACAATGAATTCGTAGTTTTTTTTTTACCTGAGACTCATTGGCCTTGGCTCATTTTATGTGAAGAACAAAATAACACATTTTCATTGAGTGCACACTGGGTGAGAAACACAAATGTGAACAAAACACAAGGGTTAAAGGAGAACACCACACACGAGATAAAGGAGAACACCACACAAGGGTTAAAGGAGAACACCACACAAGAGTTAAAGGAGAACACCACACACGAGATAAAGGAGAACACCACACAAGAGTTAAAGGAGAACACCACACACAAGATCAAGGAGAACACCACACAAGGGTTAAAGGAGAACACCACACAAGAGTTAAAGGAGAACACCACACAAGAGTTAAAGGAGAACATCACACAAGAGTTAAAGGAGAACACCACACAAGAGTTAAAGGAGAACACCACACAAGAGTTAAAGGAGAACATCACACAAGAGTTAAAGGAGAACACCACACAAGAGTTAAAGGAGAACACCACACAAGGGTTAAAGGAGAACACCACACAAGAGTTAAAGGAGAACATCACACAAGAGTTAAAGGAGAACACCACACAAGGGTTAAAGGAGAACACCACACAAGAGTTAAAGGAGAACATCACACAAGAGTTAAAGGAGAACACCACACAAGGGTTAAAGGAGAACATCACACAAGGGTTAAAGGAGAACACCACACAAGGGTTAAAGGAGAACACCACACAAGAGTTAAAGGAGAACATCACACAAGGGTTAAAGGAGAACACCACACAAGAGTTAAAGGAGAACATCACACAAGAGTTAAAGGAGAACATCACACAAGTGTTAAAGGAGAACACCACACAAGGCGGCTGGGTGGCGCAGCGGACTAAGCGCTCATCACCAACGCGAGAGACACTGGTATCGAATCCGGCTGTCAGCGTTGCCTGACTTGCCTCCGGCTTGGCCGGCCGTCATACTGGCTCAATTGGCAGAGTCAGCGGGAGGGAAGCCGGTGGGGTGGTATTCTGGTCGTTGTAAACAGCGACTCCTACAGGTCGGTCAGGGCGCCTGCACAGCAAGGGAGGGAGATGGCGAGGGTAGTGTGACCTCCCACACGTTACACCTCGCCAATGAGAGTCCGCGCTGGCAGGTGAAAAGATGCTGCTGGCTGTCTCCTATGTCTCGGAGGAAGCATCTGATAGACTTCAGGGCTCCCTAGACCGACCAGTGGGGGGCACATGCGAGCAACGACCAGGAAGGAGAGGGGGGAATTGACATAACGACTAAATTGGGATGGGAGGAAAACACAGAAAAACAGGAGGAGAAAAAGTGGATAAAAAAAGGAGAACACCACACAAGAGTTAAAGGAGAACACCACACAAGGGTTAAAAGAGAACACCACACAAGGGTTAAAACTAACACCACACACAGGTTAAAGGAGAACACCACACAAGAGTTAAAGGAGAACACCACACAAGAGTTAAAGACAAGGGTTAAAGGAGAACACCACACAACAGTTAAAGGAGAACACCACACAAGGGTTAAAGGAGAACACCACACAAGGGTTCAAGGAGAACACCACACAAGAGTTAAAGGAGAACACCATACACAGGTTAAAGGAGAACACCACACAATGGTTAAATGTGAACACCACACAAGAGTTAAAGGAGAACACCACACAAGGGTTAAATGAGAACACCACACTAGGGTTAAAGGAGAACACCACCCAAGGGTTAAAGGAGAACACAAGGGTTAAAGGAGAACACCACACAAGAGTTAAAGGAGAACACCACACAATGGTTAAATGAGAACACCACACAAGGGTTAAAGGAGAACACACAAGGGTTAAAGGAGAACACCACACAAGGGTTAAAGGAGAACACACAAGGGTTAAAGGAGAACACCAGACAAGGGTTAAAGGAGAACACCACATAATAGTTAAAGGAGAACACCACATAAGGGTTAAAGGGTAAGATAAGATAAGATATTCCTTTATTGATCCCCTTGGGGAAATTCAGGCATCATATCAGCATAAACTTTACTTTAGGGGGCACAGATTGTTAACATAGCTCCTTGTTAGTTTGTATGTACCTACAGTACCTGACATGTCGTCAGCTTGTGACTGTAACTTGCTCTTGTTCGCGGACAACTCAGCCCTGCTGGTCTCTGACAAGAACAAGTTACAGGTTGAAAAAACCCTCAGCTCAGAACTCGGCAGAATCTGCACATGGCTCGCTGATAACAAACTATCATTACACCTGGGTAAAACAGAGTCCATTCTCTTCGGATCAAATAACAAACTCAGCAAGACCGACGGCTTCTCAGTTACAGTGGGTGACAATATTGTCACAAGGAAAGATGAAATTACATACCTAGGTTCCATCCTAGAGGCAAATCTTTCCTGTGACAAAATGGCATCCAAGGTAATAAAAAAAGTCAACCAACAAACTAGATTCTTGTACCGGATCTCCTCTCTGGTAAACAAGAATACCCTGAAGACTCTGGCAGGAGCACTCATTCAAGGGTACTACGACTATGCTTGCACCTCATGGTACCAAAGCATCTCAAAGGCACTAAAAACAAGATTACAAACATCACAAAACAAACTGGTCAGACTACTACTTGACCTTACTCCTAGAACCCACCTTACCCCTGCCCATTTTGACAACCTAGGATGGCTTAGAGTAGATGACAGAGTACAGCAACTTGCAATGGGCCTGGTCTACAAGATACACTATATGACTAAGGTACCCATGTACATGTCAAAATACTTCCCAAAGGTCAGTGAATACCACGTCACGACCACAACACCAGAGGGAGCTCCACAAATCATGTTAAACCCAGATTCGGCTCAAACAAGGGACTAAACACGTTTCGCAATTATGCCACAACAATGTGGAACGCCCTATCCAAAGCTGTAAAGGAATGTGAATCCCTACCCACATTCAAAACCGCTCTTAAAGAGCACCTACGGGAGGCTGCAATTCTAAACTGGCCACCGTAAATGTCCAAACCCCCCCACCCCCACCTAATAGACAGTCCCCTCTCCACCGTATGTATATATTCTCTCCCCACCTTATGTATATTTCTCTCCCACCCACCCACCCACCCCCTCCTAATGTACAGTCTCCTCCCCACCGTATGTATATATTCTCTCCCCACCGTGTGTATATTTCTCTCCCACCCACCCACCCCCTCCTAATGTACAGTCTCATCCCCATCATATGTATATACTCTCTGTCAGGATCTATGTGTAACAGTACTGTATATTTGCATATCATATATGTCACAAATGTAACAGTACAATATACCCGTATGTCATGTATGTCCCTATGCCATTAATGTCATGATGTCATATATGTTGTGTATGTCATAAATGTCACTATGAATTGAAATGGGGGACCCTGATGTAAACAAGACAAACGTCTTTCTCTGGTCTGCATCCCCTTAACAATTGTGTGTATTAAGCCGTACTGTATTGTACCCATTCTACAATCTGTTAAATAAAATGTTCATTCATTCATTCACACAGTATATACTATGACAGGCTCCCATTCAGACTCTGAGTCAGACATAAAGGGATTCTACCTTCACACCTCCATTCTGATCAGCCAGCAGATAAAATACATTCATGCTAAGTACATACTCCGCTGCCATTTCCCTTGACGAAGGTGCTGGCATTACAACTGGAGTTGTTGGTCCCTGGGCTCCGCACTGTGTGGCTGCCCCACTGCTCCTAATATAGTTAGGATGGCTCAAATGCAGAGGATGAATTTCCCCAAGGGGATTAATACAGTACAACCTACACTTAACAGTCCTCTTAAACACAGAATAAAACAGTTAACTAGGCCCTACTGAGCCTAGTTCCTGATCAAAACAATCCTGTGAGAAAGAGTCCTACATTATCATTTGTTCATGTTCAAAGTAAGAATATATATCCAATCCAACATCTATCCACCTGTAATACAGTTCCTCTGTACCGGGCTGTGGAGAAACCATCTACATTGCAGCTGCCAGGAATACGATGAGCTCAGTAAGGTACTGATTATAAGATTGAGAGCTTATTGTGGGAGAGCGCAATAAGCTGGGAGCAATGAATAATAGGTAAATGGGATTGGAATCAAAGTCAAAGTCAGCCTTTATTCATCATGGACGTATCATACAAGTACAATGGCATGGCTAGTCCCTCTCTAGACTGTGCATCAAATTAAAGATGAAGGGATAAGAGATAAAAAGATAAAGGAAACTCTTGAAAAAAAAAAACACAACAAGCCTCAATAGCAATAAGAACTCAATAAACTTAAAGCTACAATGTGTATGATTTTCGATTAGATATTCTTTTAGTTTGAATTTAGCTCCAAAACATATCTTAACATTGCCACACTAAAGCCTTATTCCAACAAAATTCCCTTTGAGCCTCTCTGTGAAACTTTAAAATGAAATACTTCTGCACTGCTGCTGCTGGTCAATGAAACTCGATCACAGTAGACCGTCAGTCAGAGTGTCTACGAAAATACATGTTTGGGGTAAAAATTCTAACAGAAAAATCTTACACATTGTAGCTTTAATAAAAGTGAACAAAACTATTTTTTAAAGGGGGGGGAGGAAATGTCTAATGTCTTTTGTGGTGTTTGTGTTTTTATTTTTGCTCTGAATTTTGTATTTATAATTTTTTTTATCGTTATTGTAGTATAGTCTTGTGATGTCTTATGTATTGTTTGTTTTGGCAAATTCTTTATAAAAGATATATTTGATAAACAAAATTTAAAACAATCCATAGGAGAAATGTTGCCATAACTCTAATTAAACAGCCTTGTGTAATAGGATCTTGAAACTAAGACCAGTAGAGCAGCATGTAAAATGTGCAGCGCCACAATATTAGTAACCGATCCTTCATCTCTCGATAGGCGCGTGAGGCTCACAGGGTTGGACCAATTCACTCTTGCGTTTAAACAATTAGAAAGTTAAACAGAAATTGCTGTTTACTTGCTGATGATAGAACATCCTTTCTAATTTACTTGCCAATAGGTTGGATAGTACAAACTTTTTTTTAGTATTTGAATTTGAAAGAAAATCCACTTTCTGAATTCATCCCAGCCATGGTGACAGGGCAGCATGTGCGGTTTGCTACTAATTTACAAGGATTCAGTGAGAACAAATGGAAAGACATAAAGACTCAGTTTAAAACAGGTGTATAGGAACAGATTAACTGTAGATAATATCTTTATTTAAACAGCCTGGAAGTCATATATAGCACTGTTCAAGCAACGCCAAAAGGAGAAATCAAAATAAAATATGCACATTTTCATGAAAAAGTCGATGTACAATTGTCAACTCCCCAATTTAAATGATATCACGGTACCTTACTAGTACCTTATATATTCTCAGATAAAATGTACATAATATTGTCTTAAATAGAGTATTGAAATAGTGATGTGCTCCTATTAACTTGTTTAATTCAATTGTGTATAGAGTATATGTACTGCAGTTACACTGGTTTGAAGCAGTCGCTGGTTATGACTGTCTGCATTATACCATACTATTTTGTGCACAGTGAAATGTGATTACAACATTACCTGTATGACAATGTTTCCTTAAAAGGCCCAGTCAGTGATATTGACCATGTCAATGTGTGGTATGTTCATACATTCTTTACGTTCTGATCCATAGACGGAAAATATGCTTTTTGAAACTTTCTTGTAAATCAGATAATGGGTCCGTTTTAACAAATGTCATTACCAACGTAAACAAACCTTTTACGGCCATAAAGTACAGCACATACAATTTTTTAAAAGTGATATCTACTGTGTTAAGTACTTGTATCAAGAGCTCAGTCAAGCAGCAAGGGAATGAAAACATGTCTCCATTGCCATTTAGACATTTCTGGTGGGGGGGGGGGGGGGGGCTACCCATTTGTTCACACTTGGATCACTGAATGGGCCTTTAAACAATTATTTAAAAGACTAAAATGACAGGTAAACATGGTGAACTTATCAGGTTGGTATTATAAGGTATTTCTTGATAAGACATTCCTATGCAGAGAAGGACCCATTCTCATAACCGTTAAATGCGTCCTTTTTATTAATTCAGGCTCCTTGAGTAACCATAGCGATAAAAGACACATGGCATGTGTTCGGAAAAATTCTGGTGCCAAAATAGCCACACATATATTCAATGCATCTAGATTTGGATTTTCAAGATAATTCAAAAGTAATACAGAATTATTTCTTAATACATCTTTGAAAATTAAATGTATCTATAACGGTTTCATCCGATAATATATGGTATATAATTGAATAAGGGTCCTGGTGGGTAACATTGGTTCTGGGCCATTTGAACCACCTAACCCGATAGATAACACAACAATAAAACAGGAAGTATGATCCCATAGCCGTCACCAAAACATCTCCAATGGGTCACTCTTAAGTCAAAAAGAAAGAAAAAAAAATCCTTCATCTTATAACTTATGTTTAGTAAGTAACAGAAAAGAGAGAGGTTGCAGAAAGAATTCACAGCATTACATGGGAGAGATTTTACATACAGATCTGATAAAAAGAAAATAACTGGTATCTGACGATTTTCCTTTCCTTTTTTTTTTTTTAATGAGCCTCTTCAGGAAAGAACACGAGGAGAAACTCGTTCTCACAGCAGACAAATCGAAATAAAACAAGGCGACTTGGGTTCCGCTCCTCTTCCTCTTCCTCCTCCTCTCCGTGCCTCTGCGGCTATCAGGCTTCCCTCTGGGGGTGTCAGCAGGGAGGGAATGGCTGTTCAGGGCTCCTTTGATCCCAGAGAGAAGCGCTGTTTGTGTATGGAACTTATCTGCATTGTGTGTGTGTGTGTGTATGCGTGTGTGTCTGTCTCAGGAGCGCTGCGGCGGGCTGTGCTCTGTACGGCTGTGCCCTTCACTGCCTTGGCTCCAGCCAGTAGGCCTGGGTTGCTCCTCACAGCATCTGCCACTCGAAAGCGAACATGACGTTGACCACCTCCAGGCTACGGGCGATCTCCTCCAGGATGCAGTGTTGCTGCCACAGGTGGTGGAGCTTCCTGTAGCGCTCCGGACAAAGGTGCAGTGGATTGCCCCTCCTGAGGAGGATACATAAAATACATAAATATAAACAAATAAATATATATATAAACAAATAAAAACAAAGACATAGTGTCATTGACCATATTCACATGTTGGCCATTTTGCTCTTATGTCATACTCGGGTTCTCTTTCCACCCTGTTCCCACCTTGGATGGGAACTGACATTGGTCCATAGATGCAAAGTGCATCATTTGCGATATGGTTTTAGAGAAATATTTCTTTTGATAAAAAAAAAAAAAAATTTCTTTGAAAAATATTGTTCACACTATTTATAGACGTTTCAGTGGACTTGCGGTGCTAGGGAACATCTTGGACTGCATACTCTATAATATTATTTCAATTGACTCATCTCAAGCCCCACCCTCTTTTCTTGATCCTCCAATCACAACAGGTGTTGGGCTTGAGATAGGTCATTATGTAGAATGAAATAAGTACCAGTTCCAATGGACGGAGCGAAGTTCAAAACACATGAAAGCAGCCGAAAACAAAAGCAGAGAGGATCAAGTGCGTTACCCAAGCTGAGGGTCCGTTTCACCGTAGTCATCCAGGTAAGGGGCGGGGTAAGTGCTTCCTCGGGTCTTGCTGGCCATCAGTACTATCTCACACTCTCGTATCCTGAAAACAGAAAAATACAACACCCAGGTTTAGCCTGAGGGCTACATCGATCCACTGTGCTGGTCTGTCTGCGTCTGCTTTTAATTATTGTTCAGTTTGTTGGACAAGACTGATGATGAGTCCGTCTCCGACAGATTTGCATCCGTTTTGACAGACCGGAAAGTTCAGAGGATCAACTTTTGGAACTGACGGATACTGTAATTGAAAAATTAACCAACAGACCGTAAAATCTCCGTTTTGTGATGGATCAACGTAGCCGGGCTCTGACACACATACGCAATGGCACAACAGATCCCAAAGCGCACAGAAAACATTTTCCCCCACTTTAAAAGACAAAACATGAGCATGGTAGCGTAACAGGGAGTCTGGGATATAATTCAATTCTGACTCCTGAAGAGGCAACAGATGAGAAACGGAGAAAGGAGACATACTGTATACATGTACGTAAAGATCACCAGGAGAGTTACTCTTTAACCCTTTCACTATCACACTACAAAGGGATAACCTTGCACTACCACACTACAGAAGGTTAACACTTTCTCTAACACACTACAGAAGGTTAACCTTGCACTACCACACTACAGAAGGTTAACACTTTCACTACAGAAGGTTAACACTATCTCTAACACACTACAGAAGGTTAACCTTTCACTACCACACTACAGAAGGTTAACCTTTCACTACCACACTACAAAGGGTTAAAGCTTTCACTACCAGACTACAGAAGGTTAACCTTTCACCACCACACTACAGAAGGTTAACCTTTCACTACCACACTACAGAAGGTTAACCTTTCACTACATAAGGTTAACGCTTTCACTACCACACTACAGAAGGTTAACCTTTCACTACCACACTACAGAAGGTTAACCTTTCACTACTACACTACAGAAGGTTAACACTTTCACTACTACACTACAGAAGGTTAACACTTTCACTACCACACTACAGAAGGTTGACCTTTCACTACAACTACAGAAGGTTAACGCGTTCACCACCACACTACAGAAGGTTAACATTTTCACTACCACACTACAGAAGGTTGACCTTTCATTACCACACTACAGAAGGTTGACCTTTTACTACCACACTACAAAAGGTTAACCTTTCACTACCACACTACAGAAGGTTAACCTTTCACCACCACTACAGAAGGTTGACCTTTCATTACCACACTACAGAAGGTTGACCTTTCACTACCACACTACAGAAGGTTAACCTTTCACTACCACACTACAGAAGGTGAACCTTTCACCACCACACTACAGAAGGTTAACCTTTCACCACCACACTACAGACGGTTAACACTTTCACTACCACACTACAGAAGGTTAACACTTTCACTACCACACTACAGAAGGTTAACCATCTGTAGTGTGGTAGTGAAAGGGTTAAGCTATCAATTATTTGTCCCCCACCTGAGGAACATGCCCACACCGGCACCGCAGGAGGCAGCGTGGGCTGTGCAGGCCCCCACATAATCCCCGTCCAGCTGGGTCTGGCAGCAGGAGCTCTGGGAACACAGCATGGCTCCACAGAACAGGCACAGGGTGGGGTGCTTCCTCTCGTCATCCGTGGACCTGGGACACCTGAGAGCAAAGGGACAGGAGGGAAGGGACGGCTGAGGGTCGACTGTGGAATGGACCTATCTCAAACCCTGCCTTCTTTTCCTGTGATCCTCCAATCACAACTGTTGCTTTGGAAACATCATGGTTACATGTAGTGCCGGTGATGCTTGGTGGTAGTTTCTTACTGAAAGTGACTGGCTTGATTGAGGAGGGCGCTGTAGTCTTCGGGAAGCTCAATCAAATGATTCCTTCTCCTGGGATACCTGCAGGAACATTCAGATTGGTATCAAAGTGCAGACATGTGAATACATAAGTGTGAGACACTTTATTGCAAGATGTTAACTCATTGGGCGCCAATAACGAGTATACTCGTGTTTCGCCGCCAACGCTTAAGCGCCAATAACGAGTATACTTGGGGGCGGTTGGGTAGCGCAGTAGAGAATGCACTCGCCTACCACCGCAGAGACTCTGGGATCGAATCCAGCTGTCAGCGGTACCTCCTGCTTGGTCAGTCGTCCCTACTAACACAATTGGCAGTGTTAGCGGGTGGGAAGCCAGTGGGGTATGTGTCCTGGTCGTTGTAAACTGCGGTTCCTACTGGTCGGTCGGGGCGCCTGTTCAGCAGGGAGGGGATCGGGGGAACTAGCGTGAACCTCCGCACGCGTTACATTCCCCCAGTGAGAGTCCTCTCTCTCAGGTGAAAAGAAGCGGCTGGCTGACTCCACATGTATCGGAGGAGGCATGTGGTAGTTCTACACCCTCCCTAGGCCGACAGTGGGGCAATGCGCGCAACGACCAGGACGGGAATTGGCATAACGACTAAATTGGGATGGGAGCAAAATTACAGAAAAGTGAGAACAAAAAAATAAAAAAAAAATAACAAGTATACTCGTTTTTGGATCCTTTGATCTTTTTCCTTTGATCCCGATTCTAAACACTCAGCCGGAGCTCCCTGGCTCATCTGCCTATGTTGAAATTGCAATGACGATCGAATCTCGCCAGGTGGCAGTATCGCCTACCTTATGAACATGCATGAGCCAGCTATTAGTGTGTTAGTGCCAGCCCCCAAACAACTAGGTACTCGTTGTGAGCAGCAGTAAACAGGACACGTTCGACAATCGTGATCGCCTAGAGCAAACTATTGGATATTATGAAAAAGACAAAATGGATTATATGGATGATGATTATGGACGATAATGTGCATTTCCACCAGACTGTTGGACTAAGCACTACTGGTAAAACGTAAAACAACTATAACCAAACCGACCGATGAGGAAACCTATTCGGCTCTGTCTATAGTCTGGCCCGAGCAGATGAAGAAGACGGATGAGGGCTACCTAACGTTTTATGTATTGATCCTGTTCTGATTCAAGACACTTTTGGACTTGAACTGAGAAATGGAGTACCTCTAAACCAAAGGTAACATCTATTTTACGTGTAGTTTACCGAAACTCCATCATAAAACATGCGTTTATATGATCGCAGCGTCGGATAAACGACCCCCCCCCCCCCCCCCCGCTTTGTGAAGAAACAAGGTCATGTGTTTATCTTTGACCTGGCAATAATATAGGTTTCAAGCGAGCAGCCGCAAGACACTATCTCACGATCTAGAAAACCAGCCTGGATTATTTTTAAACGGGGCAATGTTTATTTTGGGATTGTGAACGAATGAGGGTATGTAGAAACTAACGCTATTTTACATGTTTGACTATAAATAGTGTTTGTCAAATGAGCCATACTATTGTCTCCATAGCTATAATATAGAATATACAATAGCTCCGCAAAGATAGTGAAATATCGTAGAAATTGTCAAAAAAAGCTGGCGCCAGGCAGTACAGATGGGGAAAGGGTGTGGCGCTCAATGAGTTAAAGGGGCACTTTGAAAAAAACTAAAAAAACAATGCCGATTTATTTTGCACATAATCTCATACATCCAAAAACTCTAAACTGTTTTCCACACATTAATTATTATTATTTTGTATCCTCTTTTTCTCCGCCTGATTTTTCTATTTTTCTCCCCATCCCAATTTTTGTCGTTATGCCAATTCCCCCCCTCCCCTACCTGGTTGTTGTGCGCATGTTCCTCCTACTGGTCGGTACAAGGAAACCCTGAAGCCTACCACATGCTTCCTCCGACACATGTAGAGACAGCCAGTGGCTCTTTTTTTCACCTGGCAGCGAGGGCTCTCATTGGTGAAGCGTAACGCGTGGGAGGTCATGCTGCCTTCACCATTTCCTGCCTTTCGCTGAGCAGGCGCCCAGACCTGACCTGTAGGCGTCGCTGTCCACAACGCCAGATTACCACCCACGACTTCCCTCCCCCTAACTCAGCCAAACGAGTATGACGACCGGCCCAAGCCGCAGGGCAATGCTGACTCCGGGAGTCGAGACCGCAGCCTCTTGAATTGGTGACGAGTGCAATCTCCGCTACGCCACCCAACCGCCCTCACACATTAATTTAGTTTGACAGTTATAGGAGTTTGAATATGGACACTAGTGATGTCATCGTGGACACAATCCTTTTTTACAGCTCCATGAAATTATGTAGATGGAAAATAGCAATACCATGTCTAATAGGGACTGCTACCTTATCATTTCATTGAGCTGTAATTAACACAACACAGGGTCCTCAATGTCATCACTGGTGGCCATATTCAAACTGATTTACTCTCAATAACTGTCAAAATAAATGAATGTGTACAAAACAGTTTAGAGTTTTTGGATGTATGTGAGATTATGTACAAAATAAATCAGCATTGTTTTTTGGTGAAGTGCCCCTTTAAGTAATGTTGAAGTGATGAAAGTTGAATAAAAGCTGTACCTGATTGTCTGGATTCCCCCGTTCAGGGCTTTGGTTACAGCTGGGTTCGTACACCACCTGAAGAACACAGCTCACTGTTACAAACTGAACTGCACCGTTCTTCTGTACAGCAAACATGAAACATCAAACTAATCTACACACTAGGGCTGACCTTCGAATTTTTCTTTTGGAATTCGAAGCTTCGGGCCGAGATTCAATTTTAATTCGAAGCTTCGAGATAAAAAAAAAAAAAAAAGTATGTTGTGGGACTTGTACAGCACTTTGTTCAACTTTGTCAGTGCTGTAAAGTTTAAACCTTTTTAAATCTTAGACACACAAAACACTTTGCTTTCATGAAATATTGTAAGCCGTCATTTGAGGCTTTATAAAAGCAGCACAATGAACACAAATCTGTCAGTGCCGAGTCCGACCTCATCTTAAATAACAAATGATATATTTTTTTTGCAAAATCAACTCTGCCTCTCTTTGTTAACAACAAGCAAGGCAGAGTTGATTTTGCAAAAAAAAAAAAAAAAAAAAGCATTTTATTTTAATAATCGAAATTTTTTCCCATATTCGAATCCCATGCCCATCGAACAAAGCTTCGAAGCTTCGAAGTATTTAAGACAGCCCTACTACACACATCATGTTACAGCCATAACTAATCACTGAATCTACCTCTGTAGCAGTGGAGAAACGGTCTCTCTGTGGTCCTGGAAGAGATGGAACACATTGGAGGGTAGGGCCAGGTAATTGCACAGCACCTCCATCTCTCCTTGAGGGGTAACTGCAAAAAAGGACAGACCAAAATGTTTCAATGAAGATCTCACAGGAACCTGAATTCATGGATGGAATCCCAAGTAGTATTAGATACAAGTGCACTAGTGCTTTCTACATGCTTGGAAGGGTGTGCACTTGTTAAGTGTGTGTGGATGAAATTCAGCTTGGCCGACTGTTGGAGTGATCAAGTGAACACATGCATGCACGTACACAGACAGACACACACCAAACAACCAACCAACCCATAGAGGGCAGTGATTATAGAAGTGCTCCCTCCAAGCACTGTGAGCTACCTGCAGCGCTGAAGAGTTCCTCTGGAGGGGTCACTCCTGTAAGGCCATTGAAGAAGATGGCAGCGCAGCGCAGGAAAGGAGTGATCCCTCTCCTCACTCTATCTGCCACAGAGCTGCCAGGCAAGTCTGCCTTCAACCTGATTTAAACAATACAAAATTAAAAGATGAAAACAGAGAGTTCAAAGGTGCTATAAACGACATTCAGCCACTAGATGTTGCACTAGAGCACCAGCATGTAATATAGTCAATCAGGTACATTCCACGTGGGGAAATGGGAAGTAGGGAGGGGATACATGCACGCATGTAACATGTAAACAACATTCATTTTGGACCCACAAACATGTTTTAACTGATAAATTCATGAATCAATAATTTTTTTGGAGGAAAAGCAATACTTTTATTCCATACCTTTCTAAAAGCTCTGTGGATGTATTAAAAAATCGTTTAAAACGTTTAACATATCTTTATAATTCCCCAAAATATATTCAAACTCAAACAGCACACTCTAAGCCCCTGACACGCAGTCACTGAGAAGATGAGAGGCATCCTACCCGTCAGTGTGTTGTGCCACCGCAGTGTACAGCTCTGCTGCTGCTTGGACCTCCTCCCCATCCTCTCCCCCCGCCACCACAGGGAAATCTGCAGACACTTTAAATCATCCCAGTCATCCGTTAGGTCATTAGTCATCATCCGTTATTATGACATTCTAGTGTTACACTACTCTTTCACAGTTAAAAATAGACAGAATAAAAAATGGTACATCCATGCAAGTGTGAGAAAAATATCACAAACAACTGGAAAACATAAAGTAGTATAACCGGTATATATATATACTTGACACACATCAACACACAAATAGCGGATGTAGTAGAGGAGATCAGCAGTCATTATAGACAGTAAACACAGTGGTATTGTTGCTGTTGTTCCTAGCTGTACCTGAGGAGGTCAGGAGGACCTGCACTATGTGAGCCATGGTGACCAGGTGCAGGATGTGGAGGTGGTTGTAGGCTGTGCTGACAGCAGATGGCTGCAGGTCTACTGCCTCCTCCTGGTACAGAGCTGGAATAGACAGCAGCAGTCCCACCTGGTGACACACACACACACATAAGCATAGATCGACATGCAATCCAGGTACCACTCATTTCACTAGCATTTCTATCAGTCTTGGTTATTAATTTTCATAATTTTGCAATGTTTTGGCAGCAGAGACAGCTAAATTATCATGTAAACATCGACATGCCCAACTTAATAACAGATAAAATACAGAGTAGAAGCTTAGATTTGGCTGACAGCCAATCTAAAAAATATATATATATTTTGGACAGGTATTTACAAGCAAGGAACATGTGTACTCTAACCATAATTCTGTAACTAACCCAGTTACTGTGGTTCTCTCATAGTCCCACCTCTAACCCCAACTTTAACCCTGTAACTAACCCAGCTACTGTGGTTCTCACTTAGTCCCACCTATAACCCTGTAACTAACCCAGCTACTGTGGTTGTCACTTAGTCCCACCTATAACCCTGTAACTAACCCAGCTACTGTGGTTGTCACTTAGTCCCAACTTTAACCCTGTAACTAACCCAGCTACTGTGGTGTTCTCACTTAGTCCCAGCCTTCCACATGCATCGATGGGAGACTTACAAGAAGATGGAAAAAATCCACCTCCAGGATAGACGGCGTGCTCTCTTTGCTCATGGCCGCTATCAAGACTAGGGAGAGAGATTACAGTAATGAGAACAGCAACAACTACACACTCAAAAGATAATATGGTGGATGAAGAGAATGTTAGTCATTGACCATATTCATACAGCAGCCCATTTGCTCTTATGTGATGTTCAGGTTGGGATTTCTTTCCACCCTGTTCCCACCGAGGAAAGGATGGCCACCGTGTGAATTTCATTGAACTTTTTTACATCTCCAGTAAGGTTAGGGTGGGGCGTGATGTCTCCAGTGAGGTTAGGGTGGGGTGTGATGTCTCCAGTGAGGTAGAGGTTAAGGTGGGGTGTGATGTCTCCAGTGAGGTAGAGGTTAGGGGCATGGTAAGGGTTTAGATTTATAAACAACTCTTTATGTGAAAATGATGACTAGTTCAACAAAACTATCCTATCAATAAGGTAGGATATCTGGAACACACAAACACACTGGGTCTCATTCCCGAATATTTTCCAAAGAGTTCTCTTGGAAGAGACAGAATCGACGACAAGTTCACTCTGAGTCCCCAACGTGTGGGGAAGATGTCTTAAGTGGCTCAAACGATCACAGCTGAGATGCATTCTGAAACATGAACGCGCATCCCCATTCAGGTAATAATAATAATAATAATAATAATAATAATAATAATAATGGCTTGGATTTATATAGCGCTCTTCATGACACCCAGAGTGCTTCACAGGGTCCATTATTCGTTCATACACAGTCATACCGGTGGTGGTAAGCTACAATTGCAGCCAGAGCTGCCCTGAGGCAGACTCACGGAAGCGTGGCAAATAATCATCGCCTACGGCCCCTCCGACCACCACCAACATTCATTCACATGCATACACATTCATACGAGGCAAGTAGGTTAAGTGTAAGGTAATTTGCATACAAAACAACACCTCCAGAGCTCCTTATAAGGCAACTAATGATGCAGCCGTGCAATAGCCCAATGCGGAAGCACTTTGCGACCGATCAAAATGAGATTAGATGAATGTATTGTCATCATATATAGTACAGCTCGTGGTGCACCTGCCGCAGCGCGCGCGCACACACACGCAGTACTGTATAGTGCGTAATGAATGAACGCAGTATAGGCTTATATTATTCTAATGACTTGTTTTATTAGGAGAGCAGCAAAGACGCATGCGCTGCCCGCCCCGTAGACCGTAGTACAGTGGCGCACACAACAAGACTTATGGAATATTAATGTAGTCTATTTCCACGCAATTAGCTTTAGTTCTTATTTATTTATCCACTGTCATTTCAGTATTGGTGTATAGTAGGCTACATAGTGTATTTCAATATCAGTTTAATTGATTAATGATATATTCGAAGGAATGCAGGTTTATAGCTAGATCAAACAAAGGTCTATCCCATTGTATACCAATCAATGAGATATATTGCATGTTGACCTGCATTCTTTCAAATGTATAATTAATAATTAAAACAGATATGTAACAAATAAGAAATACAAATTCCACAGAAGGCATTAAATAATTATTATTTTCAATCATTTCACAATAATTCCATAATTGTGTTTTAAAGTAATTATACATTTGTCCAAAATAGCTGGTTCAGATATGGTTAATCCAGCTGCCCTGTGATCAGATGAATCCATATCATTTATTTTTCCGACATCAAATGCGTAATTTCTTATCGTACAAATAGTCATATTTATTTTAATTATGATTAATTAATTCCAAGGAGGCCTGTAGGGTTGACATGAAGGAATCACTATGATTCCTCCCAAATAAAGCCATTAAGAACATGGAGAACACTGTCAAGTTAATAACATTTTCAATCAGTCAATCAATCATAAGTGTGCTCCTCAGCACTCTTAAATTCTGCTCTCAGCCACGGCCAAATCTGATCTCAGGAAAATTTGGGGAATCGTGCTACTAGCCCTAATATGTCTTAAATTGGCAGAAATTTGCCTGAGAGCAATTTTTTGTCGTAAATCCGTTCGGGAATGAAACCCACTGTTTTAAAAATCACATGCCATGAAACTCAGGGACCTGGCTGATTTTAAAACTGCACAAATCATGTTTAGAGCATGAAACAATTCACTCCCGGGTAACATCCCAAAACAATTCTGTGATAGAGAGGGGGGTTACAATTTAAGAGGAGAGTCTAATTTCAAGAAACAGGCTGTTCATTCAACAATGAAGAGTATGTGCATTTCAGTTTGTGGAGTGAATCTGTGGAATGGTTTGAGTGTGGAATTAAAACAAAGCACAAATATAAATTACTTAAAAAATAAAAACATACCGTAATTCCTCTAATAGTAACCGGGTCTCAAATACAAGCCGGGTCTCTATTAATGGCCGGGTGCGCTCTTGAGCTAAGCAATTATAAGCCGGCCTCCTAATACAAGCCGGGTTACATACTGAGCTGCATACTGAGCTAGTTACTTGATTTCACTTTGAAAACGTTGAAATGACCAGTGACCACCTGTAATTGCACTGTTTACTATTTCATACAGTACTTGGTTTCAATAAATGAACCCAGTACATTTTACTGGGTTCAAACTGACACAAAATGTTGATTTATTCATTATGATCCGTTTGAAAATTTGAAATATAGGCCTCCCTCTTATACAGGCCTCCTCCTAATACAAGCCTGGTACCCGCTACAGTTGAAACAAATACAAGCCGGGGTTACTATTAGAGGAATTACGGTAATA
The DNA here is from genome assembly GCF_963971535.1 of Notolepis coatsorum. NCBI lineage: Eukaryota > Metazoa > Chordata > Actinopteri > Aulopiformes > Paralepididae > Notolepis > Notolepis coatsorum. The sequence continues at coordinate 38,375,741 of NC_140167.1, forward strand.
ATAACTTTATTTATATAGCACTTTTCATACAAGATGCAGCCCAAAGTGCTTCACATTACATGATAAAAGTCTAGCAGAAGAGTTCTGAATTAGCAGTAGCTTGTCTATTGATTTTTTAGGAAGACCAGTAAAAAGAGCATTGCAATAGTCCAATCTGCTTGAAATAAAAGCATGAATCAACTTCTCAGCATCCTGTTGGGTTAAAAACAATCGAACCTTAGCAATGTTTCTTAGATGGAAAAAGGCTGTTTTGGTCGCCTTATTTATGTGGGTATTAAAACTTAAATCAGTGTCTAAAATTACACCTAGGCTAGTTACTTCCGATTTATTCTGGTGAGCCAAACTTCCCAACCCATTAAAAAGTGCTTCCCTTTTGGCTTTAGGGCCTACTAAAAGTATTTCTGTCTTGTCTTCATTAAGTTTAAAAAAAGAAAAAAAATTATCGCTCATCGCCATCGATCAATTGCAGACAGACAGGTAGTCAAGGAGCATAAAGCATTTGGATCTTTTGGCTCGACAGAAATATACAATTGGGTGTCGTCAGCATAGCTATGAAAATCAACATTGTGTTTTCTGATAATATAGAGGTAACATGTATAGTGAAAAAAAGATATAAAAAAAATATCTCAGAGGTATATGTATGAGGAGGCGTTGTGTTGACCGCTTGAGCCCTGGGATCCCTGTTCAAGGGCTAGTACTCTGCGGGATTAATTAGTATTATTACTAGGGGTGTAACGGTACACAGAAGCCACAGTTCGGTACGTACCTCGGTATTGCGGTCACGGTTCGGTACGAGTTCGGTACAACAGGAAAAACATATTTATAATCATCATTATATATTTATAATTATTATTATAATTAAATAGAATCATTTTCTATAGGCTTGCCGTGGTAGTCAGTGATACTGGTGTCATTCTGTGTTCAGGCATCCATCCACTGAGTAAATGAATTGCCTACTGCCCCTTTAACAACTTAGGCTTGTTAAGTTTCAGTTTCACTTGTAGAGAGGATTTAACTGCACGTGAAGCCAAGACTGAAGACTCGAGAACAGATGACATGTTACACAATGGCAGAGATTTATCAATATTTTGGATTTAAACACAGTAGCAGTTCAACTGGAGAGGAGCTCAGATGATCAGTCCGGAAAGTATGTAGGCTATTGCTTTTTTTTCTCTCGATCAGCTGTGAGAGAATGTCCGCGGGAGATAGTTGGCGGGTGTGTTAGTGACACCAACTTTACTTGGTGTGTGTCTGTGTGTGTGTCTTTCCATTGGGCGAACAAGAAAACGAAAGAAAACTGTAAAATTGTAATGACCCTGCTGTGTTACAAACATGATATAATTCATTCAAGGTTTTGTTTTAGGGACACCGACACCTGTAGTAAGGCAGGGAGGAGAGACTCGTGGGAAGAAAGCAATGCAGAGGGTCAGTGCGCGTTGTTATGGTCTGTCCGCTTGTCATCGTGCGTGTGTTTACAAGCTTCAACGTTTTATTCATCATCTAAATTTGGCAATACAAGCTTAATATTCAACGTTAAAGATCAATGTAAGCCAGTGTAAAGTAAAGTAAAGATATTGAGCATAGATTTGTAAAATGTGCAACCCTAGTTTCACCTAGTGGTATGAGACGTATTCGTCGTATGGCTGCACGTACCGCACCGCCAAGCCCATACCGTAAATTTGCGGGATGAATACATGTACCGTTATACCCCTAATTAGTGTGGAAATTTGGGTTGTATGAAAATGAGTTAATATGAGTTGCATAAAGGGGGTAGGAATACATACGTTTACACTCCTTTTCGAACATTACTGTTTTGCTTCTATTTTTTTGTTTATTATTTTATTTATTATTTTTAACACTTTGACTGCCGGGAACCGTCTTTAGACGTCTTTGCTGGCCATGCTAAAGTTGCCGGAGGACGCGTTACGTCGTCCTTATATCAATATTTCAAAAATCTGCGATCGGATTCATATGTCCGCTGGCCTGAGATCCACCAGCAGGACCCACTGAGCTCTCTGGCGGTTCAGGAGCGCCATCTGGTGGCCGATCGGCGCAATCGCCAAACAGGATGTGGCATAGAGGTTGTCCTAGACGTCCGTAGTACTTCCGGGCGCTCGCTATAGGTCATGGGACTCTGGCTCGTCACGCTACACGGTGATCGATTGGCAATAACTCGATAAACAACATGATTTGGACGTATATACCATTATACAAGCTGGAGATGGACCGGGTAAAAATATATCCCATAATGATAAGATTTCTACTCTACGATGATCGCCCAACGGCGCGCGGAGACTGGGGTGAGTTTCAGCGTGTAACGTTACCGTCTTGGATACTAACTGCTATTATCAACATTTGACCCACATTAGATGATTGGTATAACGCTGCCCACGGAATTATAAACGCCCCCTCGCCCATCCGGTCAACATCAGATGACGTGTAGTAACTTCTAGAAGTACGTCTAGTTGGAATTTTTTATATCGCGCTGATTGCCATCAAACTGTATTTCATCATCAATATAATGCATTTGGGGCTATATATCACGTTCTGGAGAAAGCTGCAGAAAGAGATGAAAACATACTTATACATTAGACCATACTTTACTATGAATATGTGAATGAAAAAGTTTAACGTTGCTACACAATGAACAATACATATAGGACTTTGAATGGGCCCTAATAATGGCAATGTAGCAATAGAATTTAAAAAGTTATAGCCCTGCAAAGAAGGGGACTTTCTCCATAGACAAATAGCGCTGGCAATCTATGGTATATCATGAATTTAACCTTAGGCAGCCAAAGTGTTACCGGTAATTGTTTTTAATTTATGTTCGAAATAAACTCATTCATTCAAAACGTCCATACCTTCGAGCCATGACCAAGAATCTGTTGCATGTGTGTGGGTTAAAAATGTACCTCCTAACATATCTGCAAAGTGCCTCTGGATGACCGCCTGAGAACTCTTGAGCCTCTGGGCTGCTGAGAACTGAACCACTGCCTTCAGACCAGCCAGCTGAGAAGGAGGGAGAAGACAATCAGTCCAATAAGCAAAACATGAAACACAATAGAACCTAAACCTCTTAAGCCCGAGCGGTCTGGTACCGGACCGGGTTTTGTACAAAGTGTATATTTTCAGCACTACGTTTGTTTACCAATGATTTTAACTGTTATTAGTGAAATATAAGATTATAGAAATCTCAGGGCATGGAGTCGAAAAAGGCGAGATTTGACGCAAGGATTTGGCGCAACCTAACTTGAGTGTAGTCTTTTGGGAGAAGAGACCCAGGGCTTTCGATGAGCTTTCGAATAAAATAAAAAACTACACTTCCCAGCTCACGCCAGTCCCTGTAAATCATCTGACTTCTAGATTGACTATTGTTTCTCTTATTTTTCGGGATCATATCCCACAAACCTGAATGTTATTTTCATAAAACTGAACGCAGTTAGTTTATCTACCTTTTGTGAACGTCTAGCAAAAAACGGTGTTGCAATCTGATAGTGGAAAAAATTTACATTATAAAAAAGTAACTGTACTTACAGTAGATTTCATTCAAGGTTTGTGAATCACGCCTGGTGATACTAAATCCTGATTGAACTCTGCCATTGGAAAGGGGAGATTTGGCCGGATCCATAGATGTGCGACTTGGCCATAAAAAGGTCATCCATAGGCCTGATATTCTATAATCATATTTAAATATGTGTCCGGATGTCAGAATTCAGTACTGTATCTACAAAACTTTCCGTTTAATCATCTTCCCTTTATTCATTTGCTTAGATCTTTTGTACACGTGATCTCAAGAAGGTGCTGAATGAGCTCAGTGGCAATTTTTCATGTCTGGTCAATTTTACCATGGTGTTATTCACCATCAAAGATAAAAAAAAAAATAAAGATTTAAAGAATGTATATTCTCCTTTGGTTCATTATAATAATAATAATAATAATAATAACTTTATTTGTATAGCACTTTTCATACAGAGGTTGCAGTTCAAAGTGCTTCACAACAGTAAAAAATACAGGCATAATACAATTTACTCAAGCCTAGTAACAGACACAACCTTGTAGAAGTGGAGCAATCTTCCATTTACTTAGGTATGTATCTTTAGGCGGATTTTCAGAAAATAGGGCTAGGGCTTAAGAGGTTAAGTATAAAACATAAAACAGACCCGACCCCTGTTCATTTGGTATACGTTATCTCACCTGTCTGTTTTGTAACGACCCAAAGAGTGGCTTGTCCTCCTCTTGCAACATGCTTTCTGTGGCGACACAGAAACACATTTTTATGAGAAACAACATGAAAACGGATCAATGCAAGTGACTGAGGGGAAATGACAGGAGAAAAGGTGGCGATCATGTAGATTTGATTTAAGGGGCATGCACTTTTTTGGTGTGCAGCCCCCGTATGGACTTAAAATACACTATACACATTGATCAAACATAAACATCATACATCTGTACACATACACGCAGCACATATACCCCTTACCGTGTACAAAACATTAAAACGATGAATATTAATATATGAGACAACCCAACTAAAAGACAATGTAGAAAGACAAAAGGCCCAGGTCTTACCAATGGCCTGGATGGTAAAGGCACAGGTATTCCAGGCCATGATGGGAACACATGGACAGAGTTCGTTGGGTGCGGTCTGTAGTCCCACTCTATGTACTGTGGTGGCGCACACCACCAGCATCTCTGCTATGCTGTCTGAGTACTTCCTCCTGAAAGGTACCAAGAGTAGATAAGTCACATCCAGACATACTGTAGCAGGAAAATAGGATTGAAAAACCTTGCAAACAGTTTAAGGGGAACTAGGCACATTCTCAGAATTAATTTGTTTGTTAATTTCATTATTTCTATGGTCTATGGCAGTGTCCAACATTTTGTTTGTGAACATGAACAACTCCGTTCCAAATCCAAAAACAAGAATGCTACGTGAACGTGGTACGTTTTCTGTTTCAGAACCAAGAACACTACTAAAGAATAAAGCTAATTTGGGTATTAAAAAGAAAACAAACATCCTCTGGGTTCACAGAATCAGCCTCCCATTCATCACCAATAGAGCAGCTCCATACTTTATACTTGATGACAAAACATCTTCTCTGGTTTCTGGCTACAGGAGGAAGTAGCTCATAATATTCACAAATATTAACTGAACATTCCTAAACCACGGAAACCTATTGGAATTAATGATTTGGGCGGCGTTCCCCTTTAATGACGTCACTCACGGCTCTTGTACTCCAAAGCTGAGGATGGATCTGAAGTCCGGCTGACCCTCTGCAAGGAGGCCAGTGTCCATGTCTTCACCGCTGCCCTCTGCGTCACAGTCAGCGAGGGAGAAACATTCAATAGATCTCACACTGAAATAAACACGAGGTCTTAAAAGGAACGTGCCAACATTATGGGAAATGCGCTTACAGTCTTCTCCAGAAGTCAGACAAGAAGATAGATACCAAGTTCCTCTCTGTGTATTCAGTAGAAAGCTATCCGGCTGCAAGCTAGCCTAGCTTAGCACAAATACCAGCTAGCCTAGCTGTTGGCCAAAACACATCTCCCAGAATCTTAAGCTAGGCTAGTGGTCCGCATCTGCTTAATTTGCGCTAAGCTAGGCTATTTTACAGCTGGTTAGCTTTCTACTGAATGCAAAGAGAGGAAATTGGTATCCATCTTCTGATTCGTCTCTGGAGAAGATGGTAAGCACATTTCCAATAATGTTGGCGGTTTCGCATTTCCCATAATGTTCCTTTAATAGATCAGCCATTACCAAACACGATATGTTTAATCTGTAATTAACTATCTGTACTGAACGACCTAGTAGTTAAGATAAGGCCTTGATAGGATACTTAGTATACTGTTACTCAGAAGGTCAGAGTTTGTACTTACCAGTAACCTGAGTGACAGACTTGAGCCCTTTGATTCTGGCAGAGAGGATCTGGATCCAGCCGGGCAGGGTGAGGAGCTGCCCCACCAGCTCTGCATTCTCACTGCACACAGGACACAAAGCAGTGATGAAGGACAGCTTTTCTTTCTTCATTTTCATCATTTCACTGAGCTGCATTTTAATAGATGGTAGAAGTGATATTCCACTAGTCAAATAACTAGTTCAAAATACCGTAAATTTAACATTATGCAATTGTGACTCAGGCAATACTGTTCTTCCTATTGTAACAATTTTTCATATGTTGTAAACCAATACAACTGCTGATAATGATAATCATGTATTAATTTAAAAGAACACGCCAACTGTTGTGAAGGGCCAGATTAAACCAAATATATATATTTAATTATATATATATATTTAATTGTATTTGTATATTCTCTAATATTCCCTGATATCCCTTGTATATTCCTTGTACAATATGCATTGAATATCCATTCTAGCCTACTGAACATCCCATAATAGTCTCCATTCTACTATTGGTCGAGACCTTGGTGCCAGGCTGCCATACCCCTCAGACCCAGTTCAAACGTACCGCTCCACATGTACGAACAAGTCCTAGTTCCGCGTAGGAATCTGGCTACCGCACCACTAATGGGACTATTTGTTCATAGTGCGTATATATACTGCGCTACTAAAGTAGGACTTTCTTTTCAGTCCAGTTTCTTACCCTCCAATAGAGTCACAGACGTAAAGCCTCCCCGCGACGCCACGTGTGGGAGTAAGGCCAAGTTCGCCTACCATCGGTATTGAGACATCGTGTATATTAATATTTGAATAGTCATATTTGGCACTATATCGTCGAGTTGGACGTAGTCTATTAAGCTAATAATAGTCTGTTAATATATAGTGCTTCGTGCGGTGAGAATACTACCGTAGTCAGTACCCCATCGTTTCGGGCAGAGAACTGGCTGCTTACCCAGGGTGGTTGACCCCATGTGAAGCTGCACCCGAGGAGCCCCAGAGCCGACGAGCGAGTGGACCTGTATACCGGATTATTCTACCGACGACAGCCCGCCTTCCCAGGCACGGATTATGCTTTGTATACTTTGATTATTCCATGGATAAAGACCCCCGACACTGCCGTGTGTTGGAACCCCCCCCCCCCTGGAGAGGACGCAAGGTGAGGAGACGCTCTGCAAGACGAGGTCGCTTCACGTCTCTCCCCCGTGGACCGGAGAGAGCCGGCCCACAAAGAGTCCACCTGCTTTCATCTGTGGTCCAAGGATCGCCGGCGCATTGAACGGCACTACAGTGGGTTCACCTGGGATACCCTTGGCCGGACGAGGCAGCCGGATTCTACCCCCCCCCCCCCCCTCCTACTCCTGTCGGCTTACAAGCGACCGGATTAACCCCCTCTAGTGTATCCAGTATATAATCATTAAAGTATCATTGCTGTTATTCCTTAAACTATTCCAGGTCGTATATGTACCACCTGCGCCATCAGAGATTGGACATTCTCTATTGATATACCGACGAATACTCTTTGCCATAAAAGTGCATACTATTTCAATTCATAAATGTAATTAAGTGATTAAGTGCTTGCTCTACACACCATTGCTGTGTAGTAATAAACGCATACTTCGACTTCGTACATTTGTGTTGGATCCGTTTCATCTACGTGAGAGTGTTTATGATAATATATTTATGCCGTGTACTGGGTGGCCGAATATTAAGTACAAAGGTAGTGGTAGTAAGTATCATATCTAGTAATACAGTCAGGGAATTGTACCCCTCAGTTACACCAACATTTGGGGAAATTTGCTTATCATCTTCTCCAGAGAGACAAGAAGATATATACCAGTTTCCTCTCTGTGTGTTCAGTAGAATGCATGTTAGCCTAGCTTAGCACAATGAATGGAAGCGGACATGACCGGTTAGCCTTTGGGAGAGGTGTTAGTTGCCTAGGCTAACCGGTCATGTCCGCTTCCATTCATTGTGCTAAGCTAGGCTAACATCCAGATAGCTTTCTACTGAACGCACAGAGAGGAGACTGGTATCTATCTTCCTTTAAGGATGAAATGAGGAAGTTCTACAAGCTCCAGCAGACAGTCATCATGACAGGTGGCTAGCTAACTACAAGCTCCAGCAGACAGTCATCATGACAGGTGGCTAGCTAACTACAAGCTCCAGCAGACGGTCATCTGTCATCTGTCACCTGTCATGGTGGCTAGCTAACTACAAGCGTGTGTTTCTTGGAAATGTAAAACAAAAAAAATTTGGGAGTCTTATCAGAGCGGCTTACATGTTTTCCATTGCAAAACATCATACATTTGAACCAGGGGGCAGGGCCAAACACAATGTCACATCTGCAGTCTATGCTCCCTGAAATAATGTGACATCACAATCGCATCACACATTCTAAACTCATTAACCTTCATCCGTCTGAACACTAGGGCTGCAACGATTAGTCGACATAATCGACGACGTCTATTATAAAAAATTGTCAACGAGGAATTGTTGCGTCGATTAGTCGTTTAAAAAAATATATATATATTATATATATATTTTTTTGCACTACCTATCTTTGTGAAAGTGGCTTCTCAGCTCTGGTCCAGCTGAAGACTTCTTAGCTTAACATAACAGACCGACAGTAAGTTTGGGGGAACTAATGGGATAACTGGGGATGTTGTTTGGTCCTGACAAGAGTCTCAAAGTCTGGGGTGATGGTAGACAAAACAACTCTGAGGTCATGCTCAATGTCCAATCTGTTCCTCTGCTCTGTCTTCAGCTGGACCAGAGCTGAGAAGCCACTTTCACAAAGATAGGTAGTGCAAAAAAAATAATAATAATATATATATATATATTTTCTTTTATATAATTTTCTTTCGATTAGTCGACTAATCGGAAAAATAATCGACAGATTAGTCGACTACCAAAATAGTCATTAGTTGCAGCCCTACTGAACACACAACAGTCCCAGGTCCCAGACTGGGCTCAAGAAGATGGGAGTGACTCACTAGTTTAGAATGAGCGGCTCCGTTGGGATGATGGGGACCACGGTATTGCACAGAGACTTGCAGAGAGGACAGAGGTACTCTCCATTCTCCAGATCGATGATCAGCTCGGCGTGGAGCCGGTTCCTTGTAGTGTTCTGAACCGCCTCGAAATATCTGTGACACAGGAAGGACAGGGACTGAGCAGGACTATACCAAAACTTAAAAGTGCTATAGATAGCATTCAGCCACTAGATGTCGCACTAGAATGTCATTTATCCAATCAGGTGCGTTCCACGTGATGCAATACTTTTCCTCTCCACCTTTCTAAAAGCTCTGTGGATGTATTTATTTATTTTCTCATAAAAAAAAATGTATACATGATTACTCTAAATCAAAATGTTATCTATAGCACCTTTAAGTACTTTTTCGATACTTTGTTGTTAAAAACGGTTCGGTAATAGAATTTTACTTCAGAAAGAATATCTCCACGCCCTTTACTAGTTAACCAAAGGAGCTGCCGAAGTCTACTGTGGGACTACTTTGCCTACAGAGCAGACGCTGATGGAGAACACACAGACATAACGAAGCCTGTATGCAAAGGGTGCTATAAAACTAAGAAGCTAAGGTTAGACAGCTGCTAGGATGGTGATGAGCTGCTAAATTATGAGAGACACGTAGCGTGACATCAGGCCTACTGTATCGTAAATAGCATGACAAGCATATTAGAAAATGTTAGAGAAGATGTATTTAGCTAGTTATTTGAGGAGTCTCAATTTGGTGCCTTTTAAAACAGTTAAAGTGCCAATCTCAAAGATTATCATTTAAATAAATGTATGTTACGTTACTATCTATCACAGAATTAAGTAACACAATGGTGAATGAGCCTATGACCCACTGATGATGGTGACATTCCTGGGAAAAGATCTCACTTAAAATATGTCAATAAAGTACTAATCGACCACATGGGAAAAGGTACATAATGTACATTCTGTTATAGGCATAAATAATATATTTACATTGTACATATGTTGCAAATATTATTTGTATCATTTTTATTAAAGATAATGAATATTTGAATATCATAAACAAGTAAAACTGTTTCTGCAGTGACTCACTTCTGCCAGCAGGTGGCGTGCATGACGTGGCCGCAGCTGCCAGTGTGGGTGCCCACTGCCAGGTCAGGGGGCATGAAGAGGGGATATGACGTCTCTGTCACATCAGGAGAGAAACAGTTAATATCTGATATACGCTGTGATTGTGTAACACTGGCTTTTGCTAGTAAATGTGAAGGAAAAGCCCTGTGAATAGAGACCCGACCCTCTGCCTTGTTGGCCAGCGTTTTCCCCCTGCACTGCGTCAGTACTGTGGACTTCTGGACGCAGGCGGTCAGGACCATGGCCTGGGAGCGGGCTGCCACCTCCTGCTCCTCCTGGCACAGGATACACGTCAGTACCTCCCTGTCGACCGGGGCCAACCCCCGCTGCGGTCCCACCGCCACACACAGCTCGTGCATGGCACAGCTATAAACGACAGAACATTCACGTTAACACATTTTGAGCATCGTATACCACTCTCTGCCAGCACTCTAAGTCTATGGAGATGTTCACCTTCTTTGCAGGGCTATAACTTTTTAAATTGTATTGCTAAATTGACATTACTATGGCCCATTCAACATCGAGTATCTATCGTTCAGGATGTGGGAACGTTATATTTTTTCATTCATACGAAAATACCGTCTAGAATATAAATATGTTTTTATCGTTTTCTGCAGTAATTCATAGAACGCTAGTTATAGGCCTAAACGCATAATATAGATTATCGATTGCAGTTTATTCGTGATACACGCTATATTAAAAAATCCAACTGAATACGATCCTAAACGTTAGGACTCATCATGCGCGGATGAACGGGGGGAGGGGGGCGTTTATAAGTCCGTGATCGTCAGTAAATGCTTTATGTAGTATGGGTTGATTTATTGATCAGTTGGTTTGTAAACAAAGAAATGTACAATCGCCTTGAAAATTACGTCAGCGTACTCTTACCGTTGGCAGATAAGACTGGAGCAAAAAGATCCCACTTATTTGACGGCGATCGAGTCGATCCATTTCCGGTTTGTATAATAATAAAATCATGTCGATTATTGAGTTATGGCAGCGATCCATATACATGGTGTGTGTATTGAGTCCCGCAACACTATGCGAGTGCCGGACGCATTTCCCAGACGCACAGAGATCGACTCGTCCATTTCCGGTTTGGTAACTCGCCGATCATCCACCAGGCGGCAGTATTGAAGCGTTGCAGAGTTGTGCAAGCTCCCACTGCATCAGACCAGGCTCCGTGAGGGAATTATGAATAACATGGCGAAAAAATGAAATATGATCTCAATAACGTCGTACGCCGTGGAATGGCAGAATTAGCATGAACTTGAAACACGTCGTAAGCTGTTTCCGGCGCTGGATGTGTTAATGTTAACCCAACAAGCCAACAGTATTCACTTATACATCAGTATTTACGGTATACTGTATATTGTATGTTCAGTTCAGTTATTTGGTACCCATCCTACTTCAGTATTTATGGTATATGCTAGGGCTGTCTTAAATACTTCGAAGCTTTGTTCGATGGGCATGGGATTCGAATATGAAAATAAAATTTGATTATGTAAAAACAATATATATATATATGATTTTTTTTTATCAACTCTGCCTCTCTTTGTTAATTACAACAAGCAATGCTGTTTGTTATTTAAGATGATGTCGGACTCGGCACAGACATATTTGTGTTCATTGTGCTGCTTTTATAAAACCTCAAATGATGCCTTACAATATTTCATGGAAGCAAAGTGTTTAGTTTGTCTAAGATTTAAAAAGGTTTAAACTTTACAGCACTGACAAAGTTGAACAAAGTGCTGTTACAAGTCCCACAACATAAAAAAAAAAATATATATATATATATATATATAATATTTCGAAGCTTCGAATTAAAATCGAATCTCGACCCCGAAGCTTCGAAATTCCAAAAAAGAAAATCGAAGGTCAGCCCTAGTATATGCTCTCCATTGGATACAGGCGGAGCAGGAATTTGTGTTTAGTTATCGAGCTAGAGCAGGGGTTCTCAAACTTTTTTATACCACAACCCCATTTTATTTAGGATTTTTTTTGGCGACCCACGGCCCACACTTAATGTATCGCGGAATTTCAACGTGGAATTAAGGAATATCAAAATAAAAGCACACGTTGTTGAACTCGATCATGCATATTAGAACATTTTATTACAGCACTATGTTATCAATACACATTTATAAAACGAGGCATATTTTGCCAAATATGTTGCCAGAATTTTCTTTTAAAAAGGATTAAAATATATACTTGCCAATGCGCGACCCCACTGTCACCTACCCATGACCCCACTTTGGGTCACGACCCGTAGTTTGAGAACCGCTAAGCTAGAGGCTACAGTGAGGGACACCTGTACATTATGCTGCGTTGACAGTAAAGTTGTGTTTGAACAATCTAGAATGACTTTTCCTCCATGATTAACACCACCTTTGTGCCAACCTGGATATATGAACGTGGCACACGTGTTGCGGTTTTTATTATGTATTGTACACAGTATGTGACAATCAATTCAGCAGGACGTTTGCATCGTGTTGCTTCTGGTGATAACAGAAGATTTCACAATCAAAACCTTAATGGACGTCTTAGACCAGGGGTCTCAAACTCGCGGCCCGCGGGCCAATCGCGGCCCACTGGATGATATTTTGCAGCCCCCTACTTGACATCAAAGTTTAGTGTTAGTGCGGCCCGCGCGCAACTTGTTGCCGAGTCGTTGTGCGAGTTGGATGTTTTATTTATTTGATCACTTGTAGGCTACAATAGCGCAGGCTCATGACAGCAACGTTACGTTAGTGACTTGGTTGAAACGTGATTTCGGAGTGATACCAAGTGGAAGGAAAATATATCCAGTGCGTATGGCAGGCATCCTCGAAATTCTCCGCTGTCTCCTCTGCAAGCAGTGCTCTGCCTGTCTGTGTCTGTCTACTCTGGTCCAATCACATTCAGCGTCCTGTCAGCGTTTCTCCCCCCCCACCCACAGTCTGCGAATCAGAGCAGAGTAGGGCGGGTTTTCACGGAATGAGTGTTGTCTCTTTCAGCAGGTCCGAGTCAGAGCGAGAGTTGACAGCGCATCTACCGGTAGTCTAATGTGCAGGTACTGTAGCTAGTAACCTCGTTCCCAGTTTTACAGTATCTCCGTGAGATAAATGTAGCTAGTAGCCTAGTTTCGCCAGCAGACAGTTAGTAGAAAAATATGGCATGCTCATGCTGAATGGACTGAAAAATATGCGTGCATCCTCCCAGCACCAAACCAATGTGCCTAATACGCCAAGAAACGGTAGCTCTTGTGAAGAGTGGCAATTTGAAAAGCCACTACGAAACAAAACAGTTATTTTGATGCAGCCTTTCCTCAAAATTCAGTGCTAAGAACCACAAAAATAAATGGAATGAAATCATCATATCAAGCTGCAAGCAGAATTATTGTTAAAGCTATGTCACAATGAGAAAAAGCAACCAAGTCCTCACTCAGTGGCATGGGTGTTGGCTAAACACAAGAAGCCATTCTCTGATGCATACATAATAAAATAATGTATGACTGAAGTGATGGAGACCATGTTTGAAGGCAAACAAAAGCAAATCCTCCTCAGATAGCACAGCAACCAGAATAACTGAAATACTGGCTGATGATTTGATTAAACAGCTTTGTGATAGAATAAAAAAAAAAAAATGCACAGTGCATTTCCATAGCTGTGGATGAGTCCACTGACACCACTGAGAATGCTCAGTTGCTGGTGTTTGTGAGGTTTTAGTGAGTTTGTGAGTTTTTTTTGGAATACTTGAAACCCTTTTTTTGTGGAATATTTGATGCGGCCCAGCCTCACCCAGACTCTACCTCCAGCGGCCCCCAGGTAAATTGAGTTTGAGACCCCTGTCTTAGACCAAATATGGAGATGTAACATATGATAGAAATATTCTAATCTTTGGCCGGTGACCTTATTTGAAGCTTCAAACACCAAAAAAGAAAAAAAGCCCAGAAGCCTGTTGCTTTTAAATCGATGAATAAACAGACCCGTCGCTCTTCCTGCTCTCCTTCTCACCTCTCGGTATATGCGACCGGCTCCCACTGAGTGCCACTCTCTGGCATGTTGTCATACAGCATCTTGTTGGACTCGATGAAGTTCTTCTGCATGGTCGACATCTGGGCCATGATCTTCTGACGATGTAGCTTGGCTGCCTCCGCCTTTCTCTTCCGCTCGGCTTTCTCCTTGTCCTGGACATTCTGGATCAACCAGGAACAAAAGAGAGGGTGAAATTAAAGAATACAGACAGGAAACATAATAATTAATCGTTTCCACTCATTCAATGTACCTCCTCTGGCTTGCACGTCTGCATGCTCACGGAGGCTGTAGGACTGGACTTCTCTCTGAGACACTTCACCATATCAAACATCTAGCAGAGAGAAATAATCAATGTAAAAAAAAAGAGGTGACTGACTAAGTATCTATGATGGAAATGAATGATGAGAATAGGCTGCAGTTGCTGAATATCTCCACCTGCAGAGTCCAGTTGATCATGTCTTTCTGGGCTTCGAGGGAAGGAAGTGCCTTGACTTTGGACAACAGGTGGAACACAGATTTTCCATGCTCTGCACCGATTCCTACCAAAAAAATAAAGAAGAATGGTCCTGTAGCTCAATGGGTAGAGTGTGACATGATCACCGCCATGGTTGGGGTTTCCATTCCCACTGCAGCCACCCAATACATGCACTCACGGTACTGTGGGGTGCTCTGGATAAAAGTGTCCACCAAATGGCTAGGGCTGGGCAATTAATTGAGTTTCAATTTCAATAACGATTTTGTCTTCCCACGATCATAATAATAATAATATCTTAAATTTATATAGCACCTTTCAGGAGACCCAAGGCGCTTAACAGCTAAGGGAGGGGGACAGGGAACAACTTTTTTTTTTTTATCCACTTTTTCTCCCATTTTCTATATTTTCTCCCATCCCAATTTCGTATCATCCAATTCAACCCTCCCCTGTCACGGACGCTGTTTCTTGCCTCCCACAAGCCGGCTGCAATGTGGACTAAGTCATACATAGCACAAGTCCCCTCCGGTACTTGAGGTAACAGCAGTCGCATCTTTTCACCTGCGCAGCTCGATCTCTCAGTGGCGAGGAGTAACGCGTGGGAGGCTCATGCTGCCCCCGACACTTCCTGATTCTACTGCGCAGGCGCACCAACCGACCTGTAGGAGTCGCTGTCCACAACGCCCGATCCCCACCCATCAGTTTCCCACCCCCTAATACGGCCAATGTGTATTAGTACGGACGACCAGCTAAACTGAAAACAATGTGGAGAGCTGGGCTCGAACAGGCGAGCCCAGCGTCTCCGCATTCGTGGCGAGCGCCTTGCCCACTACGCCACGTAGCCGCCCGCGGGGACAGGGAACAACTTAACAACACAATAATAATCAAAAGGAAAGAAAGAAAGAAAACGAAAGAAAAAAGGGGAAATCAGGCAGAGTCATTTACAAATTTGGTGAAAAGGTGGGTTTTGAGTTGGGATCATGAAAACAAGATAGAGATAAAATGATAATGCTGTGTTGCTTTAATTTAGTCTTGTGTTGTAAATGCAGGGCACCCTTCGTCCACAGCGATTTTTCTCTGTTTTCTCCCCATCCCGATTTAGTCGTTGTGCCAATTCCCCCCCTCCCCTACCTGGTTGTTGTGCGCATGTTCTCCTACTGGTCGGTACAAGGGAATCCTGAAGTCATCCGCACGCTTCCTCCGACACGCGCGGCGACAGCCAGTGACTCTTTTTTCACCTGGCAGCGAGGACTCTCATTGGTGAAGTGTAACGCGTGGGAGGTCACGCTGCCTTCATCAAGTCCCGCCTCCGCTGAGCCAGCGTCCAGACCTGACCTGTAGGCATCGCTGTCCACAACACCAGATTCCCACCCATGACTTGCCCTCCCCCTAACCCAGCCAAACGGGTTAGTATAGCGATCAGCCCAAGCCTCAAGCAATGCTGACGCCGCATTGGTGACGAGCGCAATCTCCGCTACGCCACCTGACCGCCTAGTAATCGTGATTTCAATAAAAAATTATCGTGACTATGATTTTTGCCATAATCGAGCAGCCCTACAAATGGCATGTGTTGTGTTTAGTTTGGTTGCTGATGATGATAAAAATGTAACCCCATTCAAAGCATGAAGAGACTATGAAACCCGGAGGAAGATAAGAAACACGGCAAAGTGTCTGCTACTCACCGCGGGCCTTGAGGCTGAAGTCAAAGGTCACCTCCTCTACAGTACTGGCTTCAAGCTGGGTCTTCTCCTCCAGCAGTGCCTGGCCTATCAAGTGCAGGGCCTGGAGAACAGGGGAGACACACACATCATACATTTATTCACTACAGGTGCTGAGAGTAAGGGAAGGCAAGAACAGGTTATTGATAGAGTGTAATAACCTAGGGCGGGGTGTAATGATTAAATCCAACGATGAATGACTCCATTTTGAGTATTTAGGCAAAGACCCAATGCATCAGAAAATCTAATCAATCTGGTTCAATTACTTTAGTTACTTAGTAAAAGTGTAATAAGTACAATATACAAATGTGCTGGAACTAATTCAGTCAGTGCTGGCTGAATACATACACGTCATTCCCAGTCATATCGCTCATTTTCTCATTATGTCTATAATTCATATTATGGACGTCAATGATCCCCACTTGTTTTATCTACTCGCCTGTATAAATATGTTGTTAGCTTGCCATTCTAGAGAGTATTGTAACAGTATACTGTACATTCTAGAGTAGTGCAACAGTATACATTCTAACAGTATACATTCTAGACTAGAGTAGTGCAACAGTATACATTATACATTCTAGAGAGTAGTGTAACAGTATACATTCTAACAGTATACATTCTAGAGAGTAGTGCAACAGTATACATTCTAGATAGTGCAACAATATACATTCTAGAGAGTAGTCTAGAGAGTAGTGTAACAGTATACATTCTAGAGAGTAGTGTAACAGTATACATTCTAGAGAGTAGTGTAACAGTATACATTCTAGAGTAGTGTAACAGTATACATTCTAGAGAGTAGTGTAACAATATACATTATTTTGTTGTACTCTATCTCTCCATGCTGTGCTTTCATTAAATTCCATTTTCAACAAAAGATTATGAATAATCTAGTCAAATTATTCCAAATCTATACCAATTTTAATTTTAATTTTATTATGTTGTTGGATTTTCACTTGACACTCCTAGTAAAAAGTGGGTAAAGAGAAAGAGTCATGGAAGGTGTCGCTACCCTCTGGATCATAGCTTCTGTCCAGTGAGTAGCCCGATCTGATACAGGTGTCTGCAGGACCCGCGTCAGGATGTGGATGAATACGTCACAGCCGAGCAGGCCTACAATGCTGGAGAAGGCCGGGCAGAAGGTTGGGGGCATTGGGGGCCGCAGGGCTGGGCGGGGACAGACACAGAGAGAGACATATAGGTATATCCACATGATAAGAAATCCTAATCATTTTGGATGACAGGAACTGGTTTGTTGCACAGAACCATCTGGGAAGATTTCCTTTGAAACGGTTTGTAACTTTCCATAGCTGACAGTTGTTCCCCCTGGCCAACAGGGCAGAGTTGTCGCCCCCCCCCCCCAAGCAACCTGGTACATTTTCAATGCATGGTGCTTTTTTATCTTCTTGTTAATGGAAATAAAGATTTATGTGTATTAGGGCAAAATATTCTTGGATTTCCTTTTTTAAATATAACAATTATATTATACAATTATCTCCACTAAGTGGAAGCCTGGGGACTCGTGTCTGTCTGTGGGTGGGTGCGTGTGTCCGCAGAATCTTGCATGCTACTCGGCCGATTTGTATGAAACGTCACACATAGTGACAGCAGGCCAAGGACCTGAATGCTCAAATAAAATAAAAATCATTGTCAACGACAAGTGTTTTATTTGTATTAATTTTGTTTAAGTTTAAGATTAAACAATGTTAAAGATTAAAGATGTTTAAGATTAAGTTTGGGATTACTTTTTATCTCCCACCAGGTGGCAGCGTGATTGCGTGACATTTTTGCCCCATGCTTAAGTGTGTAATAGTGAGATATTGCAATAATGTAATAGTTTTGTGCGCTATTTTGTGTCCACCCTGTGATATTCAGAGGATGAGGCACATTGAACAAACTGTCTGGCTATCACTAGGTGGAGCACACCTTTCTAGTTGGGATTTTGTATCATGTGTATGTATGCACAGCAGCTGTCCCATTAACACTTTCTGCGCCAATCACGTAATATTACATTTTTAGATCCTTTAATCTTTTTCCTCTGATCCCCGTTCTAAATCATCATCCGGGTCATTCTAGCCGTCCCTGGGTCGTTTGTATAAGTTGGAATTGCAATGCCAATCGAATATCACCAGGTGGCAGTATCGTCTGTGTCTGAACTGGAATTGCATTGGCGTGGATACACGTCTTCCTTTTTTTTGGTAGGGGCTCCTCCTCCTGCTTGAACAGAGATTCACATTGATCGCCTCGAAATTCCGTTGCCTAAGCGTATTTTACCATCGAAACGTGTATAGACATATACACTGGTAATCGCGATGGCGATGCGATCACTTGGAATTATTCTTTTTGGAATACCTTCTGGCTAATGTCATGCACTTGTCCTAATAAACTAACCTACACTGTAACACGCAACACTTTGATGAACATTGTTACTCAGCTGATAGAGTTATACCCTTCTTGCTGTCTTGTCGCACAGAACTTGTAAGTCGCTTTGGATAAAAGCGTCAGCTAAATGACTAAATGTAAATGTAAATGTAAGGTAAGGTATATTCTATGTCTATTTTACCGAACCATCAGGCTGCTCAACGAACAATAAACACTATGCAACAACCATCAAATGCACACAGCACACACATCCACACGCCAGCGTTTCCGTTAGCCGGTAATTACCGGTATTTGACTGGCAAAATCTGTTGAAGTCCGACAAATTTAATCTCTCCGGTCATAGTGTCCGGTGAAAATAGTTCCCTCTGGGCACAGTTTGATTATTTGAATTGTATTTGGATGGGCTGGAGTTGGGTGGCCTATGCGATGAACGAAACAATCATTGCGTTTGTTGTCGTTGCTTCGCTCAGCGAGAGCTTGCTGCTGGATTTGCGGAAGGCATGCAGCTGCAGACCCACAGAACCCACCAGCTTTGCTGGCACAGTGCGGTCCCCAGACCTGGAAAGCTGCTCTGCGGGTCTGCAGCTGGATGCTTCTTGCAAACTAACTGCGGCGCTCGCGCTGATATTGTTGGACCGGCTGCTTGGTGGAGCAACGATGAAACGAATGTAATGAATCGTTCGTCGCATGGGCTATTTAATTTTGGCCTGTTTTGGTACGGTTCGGGTGGTCAAGTTGTGCTTGGAGGGAGTTGTTTTCACCGGACATTATGACCAGCACCAAGTCGTTGGGACTAGGTGGAGATATACATCACGCAAACCCACGATAATGTTGCCGTCTCTCTGCCAAATTTCTCAGTTCTTCGCTTGATATAATTAATACAAATGTCCAATATAACGGAATTCGTTAGCTCATAAATGTGATTATAACAGACTGCTGTTTATTAATGTCGGGCCGACTGCCCACAGACACAGGTCTATTTGATTTAAAGTCGGCAGCAGCACGGAGTCTCTGGACTTATTTTATTTGGAATATAATGACTGTATACGCAAAAGTAGCCTAGCTTTAAGTTAAAATATTATAAATCTACATGCCTTGAGGATGTCATTCTTTATATAGCCTGTTGTTTTTAAGCTCAATAAACTCTGACCGGAATTTCTCTCATTTGACCGGTAGATAAAAATCTACCGGACCCTGAGACCGGCAACAATTTTTTCTAACGGAAACCCTGCCACACGCACACACTCACTTTAAACAAACAACACACTGCAGCACCCACTCTCCACACTTTAGATCACCTAAACACACTTTATATTTATTGGTAAAGGATTTGCACTACAACTAGTACACCTTACTGTAAATTGTACCTACCGGTAAATTGTACCTCATCCCATTTCTGCTTTGCACTATATAGTATTGTATATTAGTACATTGCATAGTATATTGTATGGTAACTCAGTTACTTCTATTCTGCATCGAACATTGTACATACGTCTATACTGAACACTGTGCCTCTATTTTTACTTCTATTTTACATGCTATACTATTTCATACTTATCTTGTCTAGCACAGTCTCTGGAGCGTAACAGTAAGAAGCATTTTGTATAAAAGTATTCTGTACTTCTGTATGACACCTATTAAAGAAACTTGAACCTGAGGTGTTTTTCTAATGATCACAGTTCTGTGTTTCACCGGACATAAAACATGCTCGGCAAACATCACAGTTTTGAGTTAAAACGACCCCCCCCCCCCCTTGATGATTTTGTGAAGGTACATATGTACATGTTATATACCTTTGATTTGGGAGTATTTGGGGGTTCAGGGAATCAACCAGAACGATTCGGGCTTATTGCACATAACGTGTTTTTATCTCGCAATCTATGAAAAAATACTGGATTATCTTGGAAATGCGCGATGTTTAGCGTGTAATAAACTACAAACTACAGTGTGTAGAAAAAAAAATCCATGTTGTACTACAAGTAGTGTCTGTCAAATGAGCCACACCATTGTCTCCACAGCTATAATACAGAACACACACACAGCTCTACAAACATAGTGAAACACCACGGAAACGACTATTTTAAACTGACCATCTAGCAGTAGAGATGGGGACTAAGCGTGGTGCTGAAAGTGTTAAGGCATCTCTGAAGTGCCAGATGGACAGACCTATGAGATGTGTTCTTGTGTTGAGTCATAAGAAGAGGATCACAACAGAGAAGAGCTTATGACTCACCTTTATCACTGCCTTCCTGTGCTCTCCTCTTCTTCTGGGAATCTTCTGCCTGGAACAAGGAAAGGAAACGCTATGAACTAAGACTACACCTACTAACCTTTCAGTTCAATGGGTAGTGACTGTACAATACTAGTAACTATAACTGTGAAACGGTACAATACTCTATTATTGACTGCATAATAAACACATTATTTCCTTGTACAACTGAAAAGGGGGGCTAGCAGAAGATTTCATTGCCATTGTACTTGTGTGATGCATGCGTAACAAATAAAGACTTGACTTTGGTGTGTAGCCAGGCGTAGGAAATTAACAGCAGCCATTAGCCAAATGATAGTTTCCTGCCCTGTGTTTAGCCATTGTCTTACCTTGCTATGCTGGGGTTTAGTATAGTGGTAGAAGAAAGGGTTGAATTCTACCAGACATTCCTTTTTCACTTCATACAAGCCGTGCCCTGAAACCCCAGGTTTCCTACAAGAAGAAGCAGAATGGTCAGAGTCTTCAAATACTATAATACTTCAGATATAATACTCAAGATGAACCTCATAAGGGACTTTGTCTTTCATTACTCACTTGAAGGTGGAAACATTGGAGATAACCGTCTCCAGGCCCGTTTCATGGCTCTCCTACAAACAAAAACACATGTTTTACATTGCGGTTTGACCGGTCATACACCATGGACAACAATGTGTATATTGTTGCGTGTCTCACGTTCTCTGGCAGGCCCTTGACGAGGCTGCTGTGAGCCATGGGCTCGATGCAGAGCAGGTGGATCACCTCCCTCATCGTCACGTCATCTTTGGTCACATGACTGATCCCCGGCACGTAGCGCTCACCTGGACACACCGCAAGACACACCGCTCAGACACCACCATCCATACCCGACTAGCTAAATACCGGTATGCAAGTCAGTACCCAACAGTGGTGGAAAGTAAGTAAGCCAAGTAAAAATAAGTACGATATTTTCACTCAAGTACTGTACTTAAGTATAATTTTGAGGTACTTTACGCAAGTATTTTCATTTTAGGGAACCTTGTACTTTTTACTCCACTACATTTATCTGAACCCACTAGTTATTTTGAAGGAAAATATTTTGCATAGAAAACATGGCAAGTATTGATGAAGATTATGTACTTTCTAATTTGAAGCCTGGCAACTTCAGGAGTTGTTGAACAGAGCAGCATAACTGGACTACATACCACTTTAACCTTTAGAGATCAATGGTTCGAGGATTGAATGATCCCAAGCACTGGAATCATGCATAATGTGTACTTTTACTTTTGATACTTAAGTAAAAGTAATATTGAATGTACTTAAATATGATTTTGAATAGAGGACTTTTACTTTTAAGTACTATTTTATCTGGGTATTTCTACTTTTACCTAAGTAAAGGAACTGTGTACTTCTTCCACCACTGGTACCCAAGTATATTCCTTATACAGAGAATAGTTATTGACCTACCGACGACAGCGATTAGGAGGTAGAGCATCTCTTCAGTCAGTCGATTGGTTTGTCTCAAGACTTCCTGCAGAAAAAGTAGTATTTTATGGATTATTATAACTACATAACTAATGCTGCATATTATACAATTAAAAATAAATCTGAATGAGTATCGTGGTATTTCTTACTTGGTCTCTCCTTGATGAACTTCCGTTGAAAATATCAAAGAGCTCAAACCTCAGCAGGATCAGCATGAGAAAGTGGTTGGGGTCCATTTTGGAAGCAGCTATCTGTGAACAATTTGAAAAGAAACAGCATTCAAATCCATTTGTTGTCAAGAAGCGCATAATAAAGACAACAAGAGAATATGGTGAGGGCGTGGTAATGCTGTGTGACACCAACCTGGAGCATGAGGATGTCCTTATCATACATCTCATCCCTGCATTTCACATCCTGATAATAATACACCTGATCATGAGAGAGAAAGAAACCTTAAATTCAGTGGCCAGAGAGATTAGAGTGTCACATCTCACGTCTAAATGGCCTCAACAAGAAATTGTTAAAAGGTCACATATTATACTCCTTTTGAACAAGTTAATGTAAGTCTGAGGTCCCTAAAACATGTCTGACGTTTTTTGTTGAAAATACCACTAGATTATGCATTCTAGCATGTCTCTATACCCCTCTGTTTCAGTACCTTTCTGGACAGGCCGTTTCTGTGTCTGTAGCTTGAAATGTAAATGAACCATGATGTAGGCTAACTACAGTCACTTGCCTGGCTGACCAGTGACAGGCCGTTCCTGCGCCACATCTCGGCAGAGACCTGAGCAGCCAGCACCACACAGCGCAGGGGATGCTCCACAAACTGGCTGTAGTCACAGCTCGCCTGGAACGCACAAACACACCCTTTATCCCCCACAGTGGCAAGTACATTATATAGAAAACAAGCACAAGCTCAACTTGCTGTCTAAGAATATACACTTACTCAGACTGACTCAGCGCTTTCTTAACCCTTTCACTGCCACACTACCAAAGGGTTAACCCTTTCACTGCGACAATACAGAAGGTTAACCCTTTCACTGCCACACAATTCACAACCACACTACAGAAGGTTAACCCTTGCACTACCACACTACAGACTGTTAACCGTCTGTAGTGTGGTAGTGAAAGGTTAACCTTCTGTAGTGTGGTAGTGAAAGGTTAACCTTCTTTAGTGTGGTAGTGAAAGGGTTAATGAAGATGAACATGTATGATGATGAATATCTGAAGATTAGCGTGAATAACTACAAAAAGGGGAACTACGAGCGATTTCAGAATTCATACGTGTTATTCCTACAAATATATTAGTGAAAATTAGCAACTCTCTCGCAAATCCAAAACCTAGAGTGCTAAAACTCAAAGTTGTGATGTAATCAAGTACCGGTATAATGTTTGAAGCTGCTCCATAGACAATGAATTGGGAATGATTATATTAGATGACACCGAGCACCCAGGGGAATGTTCTGAGTTCATAAGAACATTTTATGTTTCAGAACTGAGACCACTACTATAGAATAAAGCTCATTTGGATATATAATTTTTTTATTAAAATAAATTTAAGAAACTTCTGTGGGTCCACAAAATCAGTCTCCTATGCATCGTCAATGGAGCAGATCCAGACCTTTGATTCTTACTTTTCTGGTTTCGGACTTTGGGAGTGAGCAGCTCATGTTCGCAAATATTGATTGAACCGTCTTGGGCCATGGAAATATATTAGAATATTTCATTTGTGTGGTGTTCTATGAGATTAACGTGATCGACTGTGAATGAAAAACCAAACCCGTTACTTACAGGATCAACGTGTTCATGGAGATGTTCAATTGCTCCTGTCCTACACAGGTGTACATACAAGCCTATGGATCATAAAGAAAAGGGTACTTAGAAGTACTCAGTAGGCAGACAGAATATTGGAGACTGCACAACTCCCACAGTTTCATACAGCATAATACTGAGTTTATATTACATTATATGAAGCAGTTTTCTTAGCAGTCCTGGACTATGGTGACGTAATTTATAGGCATGCTGCGGCCTCAACCCTTAAATCCTTGGACTCTGTATATCACTCTACCGTCAGATCCATCACTAATGATAGATACGACACTCATCACGGTGTCCTTTATTTTTTTTGGATCTATTTTTTGTTATCACCTTTTTTCCGTATTTTTCTCCCATCCCAATTTAGTCGTTATGCCAATTCCCTTCCTGGTCGTTGCGCGCATTTTGCCCCACTGTCGGACTAGGGAGGGTGAAGACTATCACATGCCTCCTCCGATACATGTGGAGTCAGCCAGCCGCTTCTTTTCACACGACAGAGAGGACTCTCACTGGGGGAATATAACGTGTGGGAGGATCACACTATCACCCCCAGATCCCTTCCCTGCTGAACAGGTGCCCCGACCGACCAGTAGGAGTCGCTGTTTACAACAACCAGGACACATACCCCACCGGCTTCCCACCTGCTAACACTGCCAATTGTGTTAGTAGGGACGACTGACCAAGCCGGAGGTACCGCTGACAGCTGGATTCGATCGCAGAGTCTCTGCGGTGGTATGCGAGTGCTTAGTCCACTGCGCTACCCAGCCGCCCCTTACACTGTGTGCTTTATGAGAAGGTTGGTCGGTCCTCGCTGATGGAGAGGCGCAACAAACACTGGTATTTGTACATTTTGAAGGCCTTTATTGGTAAGCTACCTCCTTATCCCTTTCACTGCCGCACTACCAAAGCGGTTAACCCTTTCACTGCGACAATTCACAGAAGGTTAACCCTTTCACTGCCACACAACAGCCGGTTAGTCCGGTGACCGTCGGTTGTGTGATAGTAAAGGGTTAACCTTCTGTCGTGTGGCAGTGAAAGGGTTATACTCTGAACAGGATAAATCTGCATTTTGCCATGATGCCCCTCTAGCTCATGGACTCCAGCAGCTTGAGATTCTCCCCTCTGTTGCAGAGTTTAAAACCTTGTTCTCCAACCATTGTCAATCAAGTTGAACATGTTTTAATTGATTGTTATCCTTACTTGTCTTATTGTTATGATTGATTATGCCTTGTTTTTGTGCTTAACTCTGTATGTACACTCAACGTGACTGTAAATGAGGGAAACCTCAGTTGCCTTTAGAGTTTAAATAAAGGTTTGAAATCAAATAAAATATTAAGAGTTCTCTTACCAGCAAGCAGCCTGGAGATGGGGAGATGTATGCTGACTGGCTCCTGAGATACTTTGTATGGGCGGACGTGGAGGATGTGTTTGCACATGTAGTAGTCAGTGGGGTCGCTGTGAAAGAGCTGGTTGCTGCAGCGCATCAAAGCCGTGTGGCACTCCTTGAACGCCAGCAGCAAGACTGTGTCCTGAAGGGGGCAGGCATGGGCAAAGATGAGTCTGGGACAACGTAATAGAGCCCTGCGTCCCTTCGGTTCTGGAAGTGTTTTCTCCATGGTCCTAGCCTCTGGCAAAACTCCAGTAAGAGATCTATGCTGTTTGCTATGCGGTCTATGAAGTTTATACAGTTCTTTTTTAAATTTTTTACAAATCTTACATTTATTTCAGTTATTTTATACACCATCAAACAATTTAACGATTTGTTTTTCCCTTATAAACATACAAAACAAACAAACTAAACCACAGACATAAAAATTTTAAATAATTATATATATATATATATATGTACATATGTATAAACGGCAGAGGAGAAATAGTTCAACTCTTGCTTACATGATGTCAACCTCCATCTGTAATGGAAACATATGCTGCACTTCTAAAGGCCTCTACATGCTACAGCAACTTCAAAACAACATCGGCGCGATTTCAACACGGTTGTTTTAGAGGGTCTTGTAGACTGTGTTGCGAGGACGTTGCGTACATGTCCCCCAAATCTAACCTAAACAGCCGTTGCGTTGATATTGCGTAGCAGTGATTGGTTGGTAGTGAATGGGGGCGGGGCTGTCATAGAATAATATTGGTCCCGCAGCGAGGAATACCATCCGCCATTGTTGTAGCCAGCAAGCTATGCCATCAATATTAGCTAAATAATTAGCGTCATAGCTGGCCTTTTTCTGAAAACCCAAGCACATATTGTTCCATAGCATACGCCTTCAGTTGATCATGACAAATCCTCTCTTACCTTGACGATTAAAAAGCCTCCATAATTTAGTAAATAAAGCTGTAGCCAGCCAGCTAGCATTGATGCTATACAAAATGCTATCCACATTAGCTACATAGCTAACCAACTAAATACAATGGTATCCTGAGGTAACGTTAAATACAACGTTTGCTAGTCGAAATGACTGGACACACACAGGGACAAGTTAAACATCAATCAATTAATTTATTCCAACAGGTAGTTTGAGCTGCATGAGCCGAGGTCTTTCTCTCCTCTCCATTGGAAACTAATGACGTTACGGTAACGTTAGCTCGAAAAGCACAGAAATGGGCGACGGAAGTTAAGCTGCTAGCAACAGACACTATAACACTTCCGGTCGGGGGATTTCAAAATAAAAGAGCGACGTCTAAAAGCACCGGAAATACGTTTATTTTGTACATTATCTAACGTTAACACAAACCTAAACTAACTTTAGTTAAACTAACTTTGCGCGTCGATGTTGCAGAAGCATAACGGCAGTGTCTACAACACCGTTGCTTTGTCGATGTTGTGGTGCAGTTGCTTTGAAGTTGCTGTAGCATGTAGAGGCCTTAATGGGATGCTATTAGTCTCCAAGGTGCATGTGAGAGAATGCGTCTCAGAGACATGCGAGTGTGTGTGTGGAGTGTGTGTGTGAATGTGTCTCAGATATGTGAGTGTGTGTCTCAGATGTGTATGAAGTGTATGGGTTTCTACGTTGCATTGTAAATGTATTGTGGCTAATCTTAATTTCCGTGTCGCCGGAGAGGAAATTCTTCTGAGACCAGAGAAGGGGGGCGAGCAGCTCTTCTCTTTATTGAATCAATAGTTGGTTTGGGGGGGGAAACAAACAACACATGGCATGCAGACTCACATCAGACGAGCACCAGTCCTGAAACATGGCAAGAATGTGCCGGAGCTGGATCTGGATAGAAAAACCAGCCTCCCATTCCGGCTCCACCTCAATGTGCTGACCGAACTGCCGCTTCACCTCCTCCATGCCCTGATGAGGAGTCAAGATGTTACACGAGATGTGGTGACATGGCAACTCAAACAATAAAGAAGTTAGGTTCAACTAACCCATCTCAAACCCTGTCCTCTTTTCTTGATCCTCTGATCACAACAGGGTTTGATATACCGGTAGGTCAATTGTGGCCACTTTGTGTGGTGGGTGCACAGGGGGCAGTAGGTGTGATTGTGTGGGGGTGGGTTTGCGGTGCATGTAATATGTATGTATGTATGTATGTATGTATGTATGTATGTATGCAAGTGTGTATGTATTCATTTTAATTTGATTTTAATTTAAATTTTTTACAAAAGACTATAGGTGAATGCAATATTCTTATTGTGAAACGGGAGAAGGTATTTGTGGTTAACGTGAAAGGAAGGCTACCTGCATGCAGTTGAGGAGTGCCAGAAAGACTTTGAGTCCCTCTAGGAACTGGACCCTCAGCTCTTCAGCCCACACCGCGGGCTTACTGATCAGAATGTACCTGGGAAAGACAAACGTCACCTCAACGTTTAGGACCAAAGGATATCCAGAGCAGGAGACCTACCGGTGGAGAGACTACTCTGAACCCGGAGCGCATGCCGACTCACCTGAGGTCGTGGAAGATGACTTGGATGCGGAAGAACTTGTCAGAGTTGTAGCCCTGGAAGTGGAAGCGGTTGTTGGCGTCCAGGTGATCCTGGAGCATCTCCATGACCGTGTCAACTATCACCCTGATGACGTTCCCTTCCTCTATCAGCTGCCTGGCCTGGGAGGACAGGGGAGACGACAGCAAGGCTGACTGATGAAAGCACCGGCATATACAGTACAATCTAAAGGGCAGAATAGGGTGGTTTTTATTACATCTACATTTTATTTTCATGTAATTTCGAAAGAAGTATATATTAAGTATATTACCTTAAGTATATTACCTGCTGTTTAAGTGTAACACTGGCATTGCAAAGGGTCGGAAGTAGGGATGCTCGATATTGGCTTTTTTACCGATACCGATATACCGATATTGTCCAACTCTTAATTTCCGATACAGATATCAACCGATATATGCAGGGTTCTCCCCCCCCCCCCCCCAAAAAAAGGAATAATATCAGGTAATTAACATTACATATCTCTTGTTGTGGAATTAACACAACATTATGCATACTTTTGACAATAAATAAAATCTGAATTTGTTCTTACTTGTCTGGGTAAATAAAGGTTATAGAAATGTAAAACAAATTAAAAAAATTGAAAACCGATATTTTCCGATATCACATTTTAATGCCAATATCGGCCGATAATATCGGTAGGCCGATAATATCGGACATCCCTAGTCGGAAGTTAAGCTCAGGAAGTTAAGAGATTTTGCCAATTTCAATTTTAAAAGAATATTGCTTATGATAGGGCCGGGGAGCAAATACACATAATAAGGCAATACTAGATCTTGTGACATGTTTAAAATATCCCCATTTAATGGAAATTCTGTTGAATCGCAACTCTGCACTGTGCATTCAACATGCAGTGCACATCATATCCAGAGACTACAGTCTACATAATGAGAAGGATCACTGTGGTAGTTTTGAGTGGTGAAACCTGTAACACTAAAGATGACGGCAATGACGAAGCTACTTACTGAAAAATAAACATATTCTGAGAAAATAATTAAATGTGATGTGATTTCATGTTAAGTAAAATTATAATTGACTGCATCTTGAGGTGAAATATGATTTTTAAATATGTTTAAAATGAATAACAATCTCCCAAAAGGCTGGGAATCACACAGTGAGTGGTTGCAATGGTAACTAAGGATTCTGGCAGAAACTACTGGATGACTGAAGTGAAACATTTGACTTTTACTTAAACGTCTCTTATAGTGGAAAATTACTGAGGTCATGCAAAAGCTCTAAATAGTTTTTCAGTACTTCTGTTAATGAACATAAGTTATTCCTGCATTTCCTATCTTGCACTAATGTCGGGCCATATCAGTTGGTCAAACCACACCACACCACATGCATCTTTTTTTACTCAGGATCTGTGACAAATACTTATCGGAGAATGTTCTGCAACACACACGTGCGTGTGTGTGTGTGTGTGTGTGTGTGATGACCAAATGATGTTCACTCTCTTAGCAAAATGAAGATTTTGAAGATAAATTGAAGATGAAGATAAATTAAGACACTTCAAACCAATGACAGTACCTTAACACTTTGGATGCCACCAACGCTATAAGTCATTAGTTCATGCCGCCAGTTGAGTGCCGCCAACGACATATATCGTCTGTTTGCCGCTTTTTTTTATTTATTGGCGATTTGAATTCATATTTCATCAATCGAGCCGAGTTATCTTTTTGGATAACATCTGATCTCAGGTAAGGAATCTATTTTACCAGTCTTAGGATAATCAGACCTGTTTTCACGGAGATATAAGCTTTTTCCCTATGCGTGTGTGTGTGTGCGCGGTGATTCCTGATCAGGAAATGAGAGAATCTTACCAGCGTGGGAACAGTGAAGATCTGGACAGACAGGGCAGTGATGGATATACTCCTCTCATGGTCATCACTGATGAAGTCCTTCTGCAGCTGCTTGTAGTGCTGAAAGACAAGTGTAAAATGGGGGGGGGGGGGGGGGGGGGGTTATTCATATAGATATTCTTTTACGTTTGACCAGAAAAGAAAGAGCATTTCCCATACCTTAGTGAACTCGATCATAATGTCATACCTTTGTGAACTCGATCATAATGTCATACCTTTGTGAACTCGATCATAATGTCATACCTTTGTGAACTCGATCATAATGTCATACCTTTGTGAACTCGATCGCAAAAAGCCTCTTGTATTCCGTCTCCATTAGCAGACTGCAGAAGATCAATTCATGCACTATCTTGCGGGCTCCTAGTGGAAACAGAGGGGAGAGGCTTGAGGTTAGTGGAATGGTAGATTAATCAAATCAAGCCATTAAATCAATGGCAGGTCTACTTGCCTTTGTACATCCTGGCGTCATGCAGCATCAGTCTGCTGATGAGGCTTTGCTGGTTGGGCTCTGTGCTGGTCTCCAAGGCCACCTGGCAGAACACCTGCCTGAATCCCACTGGACAAAACACACCATTCAAGTCATATAACATGGTCTATTAGATACAAGGTTACAAACAGGGAACACCCCATAGGCCAATACCAAAGTAGTGAACAATCAAGGAGTATAAACAGTTACATAACATAACATGTTAACATACCACACATATGTGACCTGCTCTATCCTTTTCAGTCACGTTGAAAAACACATTTTAAGAATCATATGGCCCACTCATGAAACGGGGAGATTCTCAGCTTTCTAATGATACAACTATTATCGTTGTGCTCCAAATAATAAAAG
Source organism: Notolepis coatsorum (assembly GCF_963971535.1). Lineage (NCBI taxonomy): Eukaryota > Metazoa > Chordata > Actinopteri > Aulopiformes > Paralepididae > Notolepis > Notolepis coatsorum. The sequence goes on from NC_140167.1 coordinate 38,406,533, forward strand.
GAAGATGTGGTCCATTACATACAGTCACTGAACTATGCTTTTAAGAAAAGAAAAGGTTTTAGGAATATTTACAAATGATTAAAGCCCAAGACTTCTGATTTATTAAAATCAGATGAGACACCCCAACAGTCTTAAGATTTAGATTTGACATACCGGTAATACCCAATTCTTACCTAAAGGACACTTTCATCCAAAGTAATCTTATAATATCATGAGTGCATACATCTTTATTATGGTTGTCCCCAGTGGGAATGGAACCCTGTGTGTGTGTGTGCGTGCATGTGCGTGTGTGTGTGTGCAATGAGTTCGAACCTCCGCTTTTTTATTTTACACGAAAAATATATATCAGAATGTGATATATATATATTCAGAATATCACAGTACTATTGTGTTTAGAATAATTCGAAAGTCACGCGTGAACACGGGTCACAACAACACAGTCTAGTGAGATGAGGAGTGGTCCCCGACTCCCCGTCATATCAGGAAATGAATCAAACGTGCAAAAAAGAGTTTAGTGACTCACACTCACCCGTCTTATTTCATAATACAACTTTTCCGAATGGACGTTTGGATTAAAACAAGTGTATGCAGTGATGCTGATGCTTTCCCAGCGGAACACAAGTTACTTAACGTTACACGGGTGAGTTATGTTATAGGGGTGTAAAGGTACACGTATCCGTACCAAACCGTTTCAGTGTGTACCGTACCGAACGGCTGTGTAGTGTACCGAACGAATACAACGGTATGTTAACCACTAACGACCGCCCACCGGGGGCTGTTTTTTTTCACAATCTAATTGATTTTTTTTTTTTGTTTTTTTTTTTACAAGTCTATTATTAATTTCAATATAGAATATTCATTGACAGCCCTACAAGTACAATTAGTTACTGCACACTACATCACACCTGAGTGGAACATGGAAAGCCAAACTTTCCCCCACTTTACCGAAAACCCGTACCGAACCTTGACTTCAAAACCGAGGTACCATGGTTTTTGTGTACCGTTACACCCCTATTATGTTATGCACGTTAATTAAGCTATGCAGAGCGCAGCCCTTGGCTTTAGCTTGCTAACGTTAAGATAGCAGCAGCCGTCGGCCAAAAGAGATGTTGTTTCAACAAATGGATTCACAAAATGGATTATCATCCAAACGTTATTGAAGCCTCCCGTGGCCAGTACGTAGTCAGTACTGTTAATAATCGCAGCAATGTGCGCATATGCGCTACGTTATATGCGTAAATGTGCGCTAATGAGCTTATTGCATGATTAAAAACGATGGTTCAAACGTCCGTTCGAAAAACCCTGGTGTGTGTGTGTGTGTGTGTGTGTGTGTGTGTGTGTGTGTGTGTGTGTGTGTGTGTGTGTGTGTGTGTGTGTGTGTGTGTGTGTGTGTGTGTGTGTGTGTGTGTGTGTGTGTGTGTGTGTGTGTGTGTGTGTGTGTGTGTGTGTGTGTGTGTGTGTGTGTGTGTGTGTGTGTGTGTGTGTGTGTGTGTGTGTGTGTGTGTGTGTGTGTGTGTGTGTGTGTGTGTGTGTGTGTGTGTGTGTGTGTGTGTGTGTGTGTGTGTGTGTGTGTGTGTGTGTGTGTGTGTGTGTGTGTGTGTGTGTGTGTGTGTGTGTGTGTGTGTGTGTGTGTGTGTGTGTGTGTGTGTGTGTGTGTGTGTGTGTGTGTGTGTGTGTGTGTGTGTGTGTGTGTGTGTGTGTGTGTGTGTGTGTGTGTGTGTGTGTGTGTGTGTGTGTGTGTGTGTGTGTGTGTGTGTGTGTGTGTGTGTGTGTGTGTGTGTGTGTGTGTGTGTGTGTGTGTGTGTGTGTGTGTGTGTGTGTGTGTGTGTGTGTGTGTGTGTGTGTGTGTGTGTGTGTGTGTGTGTGTGTGTGTGTGTGTGTGTGTGTGTGTGTGTGTGTGTGGTGCAGTGATGGTGACTGGTAGTACCAGAGTGACCGATGATCTGCTGGAACCAGGTTCCCAGGCGCACGGCAAAGCTCTGCTGGGCCATGACGGCCGAGTGGAGGATCTCCACACGCAGCGGTTGAAGGGAGATGTGCTCCGAGTTGGACTATGAACACACAGCAGAGTTACAGCTCACACCATCTTACAGCTCACAGTGTTACAGCTCAGTGTCCCAACTAAAACGTGAGCATCTGACTTATCGCATTGCATAGACACTATCTGTCCACACTGAATCCGTTAAATATGTACTTGTTACGTCATGTATTAAAAGTAGATGTATATCTGTTAAAGGGGTAAACCTGTGGAATAACTGTGACAACGAATAAAAAAATTGTAGTTTGATTAATACATTTAAGAAAATGTTCAAATATAAGGTGATACATAAATATAAAACTTTATTATAATCTTAATTATATTTTATTATAATATAACTGTATATTACAACAGTTACATTTTTTTTATATGTTTTGTATATTACTGTACAGTACACTATAAAACTTCCGTAACCTTTTGTTTTTGCAAAATTATGTACTGAATTTTTTATTTTATTTTTTATTAATAATGGAATGTAAAAATGGTAAGCAATATAAGCCTTGGCTTCAGCCTACACCTTTTCAGTAGTTCTTTCTTTTTTTAATACATTTCCTACTACTGTACATTGCTTTGTAAAAGAACACTGAAATAAAATTATATTCATTCATTCATTCATGTAAACCCGATACTACACCGCGAACAACAGGAAGGAAATAGGAACAGGGCATCCGATAAAAGTTCAGCTCAAACAGCTTCGCCGCATCGCACAGCACCGCTCGCAGCCACTCTCCAAGCAAATACAAAGTTACCAAACTGATTTTGTCGCAGGTGCTACAGCTCACACGGTGCAACACAGTGCAACAGCTCACACAGTGCAACAGCTCATTATGGTCTGACGCATTCATATTGAAAAGGAAACTTGCACAGACTGTAAATACCAGAAGTAAAATGGTATAATAAGTAGTATCCATGTCTCCGTATTCTGGCTAATATGAGATTGTCTCGGCCATCGCCGGGATACTGTGTTATGGTACTGTATGTTGCATTCACACACACCCTCCCACAAAAGTCAGAACACTTCGGAATCCTGTACAATATTGTTATATTAACACTTTGAGTGCCAGCCACGAGAAATCTCGTTATTTCATGCCATGCGTTGAGTGCCAACGACGTGAAATCTCGTTTTTTAATTGTTATTTTTTTTATTAGCGATTTCCATTCATTTATCAATCTAGCCTCACGTTACCACTGGGACTCTCTGAGCTCAAACAGGGAAAATACCGCCCCCTATCGTCTCTCCGGATGGTATTGCACCCATTGGATTGGACTGAATGAAATTGATGGGAAAAAAAGAATCCGGAATCCACATTTTACTTATCAGGCATGTAACCGGAGACGATCCCATTCATTGCCGACCATCAGAACAGCGTGGAATATGTGTTTCCAGTACCCAGCGTTGGATCAATAAACGTGATCTATATTTGGAATGGCGATCAGGAATTGGAATAATCTTTTTGGAGAACATCTGATCTGAGGTAAGGAATCTATTTTACCAGTCTTGGGATAATCAGTTTTTTTTCACCTATATCTCAGCGCGTACCATATGTGTGTGTGCGTGTGCGTGTGTGTGTGTGCTGATCAGGAAATGGATAATACATTTTTCAGCCCGCTTCTCTAGCGTGCATAAGTACACATATACTATCGATAATCTAGCGTTTATTTGAAAACGATTCATAAATAGGCCGAAAAATTACAACGTGTTTTGTGTATTCCACTAAAGGGCGATTCCTGCAGAATCACATTTTTTTCTGGAAGTTTCCAAAAACGAGCATTTTTCAAAATGGTATAAAACGGAAATGTACCGATTAGAAAACAATCCGTTTAGACAATGTTGACTGCAAACAAGTCATTGATAAGCGACGGGCGTATTAGACACATAGCCATAATTTAAGATAGTTTATGCGTTCGCAAATGTGCTCGCTCTCTGATTGACTAGAGCGCCGGCACTCAAGCGCTAAATCATGCGCCCCCTGCTGGCACTGAAAGTGTTAACGTGCATGCGCTTATTATGATGAATGCAAAGAAAAGTGCATAGAGGCCGGGATTTACCCTGATGAGATCCTTTGCTTGCTGGCAGGAACGCAGAGTTCCTCTCTTCACCGCTCGTCGACCCTGCAATTCAAATTCCACATAGTGCCCCGGAGCGGTTATTGTTATGATCAGTGTGTTCTGGACAACAACATAAAATGTGACTGTGTTGCCGTATGAGAGACGGGGGGCCAAACAATACCTCTTTGTCAATGAGTGCCGTGTGCGTCTGGGCTTCGGCGTGGTCGCAGTGAACAGACCGCTGCAGGGTGTAGATCACGTGGTCGTACGAGTGGTGCTCGTCATTGTACAGTACACAGTAGTATGTGTTCTCTTTGACCCTTTCACAATCAAGAGAGAAGAGACATGGTCATCGGTGTAGATTGAAACCCATTAAAAGATAATGAAGGTGTTTGATGTGTGTGTGTGTGTGTGTGTGTGTGTGTGTGTGTGTGCGTGTGCGTGACGGTGTGCGTGTTCGGACTTCCTGCAGTACCTGGGCTGGAGTGCTGCCGACAGCTCAAAGCTTTCTTCCCAGACCAGCAGGTTGGTGGTGTAGCGCAGCAGCCCCCGGAAGAGCTTCTCAGCACGCTCGCGCAGGCCAGGCTCCAGCACACACTCATCCTGCAGGGAGCGGCAGAGTGACAGGTCAATTAGTCACTTATAAACAGTGTGGAGCGTGAGGGCCTCCAGAAATGCCCCCAATAGTAACAACAAGGACACGCGGTGCGAAGCGTTCTGGCGTAGATTGAACTGGTCTTACACAAAGTGCAATGCCTGTGAGCTGCCACTAGGGGCGGAGTGGCTAAGTGTGTGAGTGTGTGAGTGAGTGAGTGAGTGAGTGAGTGAGTGAGTGAGTGAGTGAGTGAGTGAGTGACATTGCCAGTCATACAGGCACTTTGCATCTAAAAATGAACACATTTTGGCAAGATTTATTAAATGCCAAGTTTGCACTGGACAAACTGACAAGCATGCTACCTGAGCTTAAAGCTAGTGATAGACCGATTCATCAATCTATGCCGGTATCTGACATTTTGAAATAATCTGCATCGATAACCGCACCCACATGAATGAACAAAAATGTTAGTGCTCCTGTCAATCCTGCAAGTGTTTCAATCAATTTCTTTTGTTTGATACATTTATTGATTTAAAAATAATATGAGTGCAGGTCTACTAAAGAAAAGCGACATTTTTAATTTGTTATTATGAAATTGGTGTATTTTATCAGATGCAAAAAATAAAGAATATCTCTCTAAATGTCTGAAAAATCCATATTGGTCGACCGCTACTTTAAGCTTGAAATGCTAAAGTTCTCAATCTATCTTCTGTGAAGCACCTTGAGATTTCATTGGTATTTTATTATTCATTATTATTACTATTATTTGGAAATGTGTTGCCACCTTCTGTCTTGCAGCACGGAGTTAACTGTGTTGGTTTGCTTTGCTTTTTAAGCACATTGGTTCATCCTGTCGTCACATAGCGCTTAATAAAACGTATCCTTTGCATTGACCATATTCACATGGCAGCCATTTTGTTCTTATGTCTCCCGAGCATAAGAGCAAAAATTGCCGGCGTGTGAATATGGTCAATGGAAGTGGCTTCCAACGTCTTCATTTTCCTTATAAATGAACTTCTCTCGCTCGCACAGCCACACACACCCACAATCCACCTGAAATGCTGTTATACAAATAGTTTAAAACTTCTCACTCAAACATAGAATAGCAAATCATCAAATGTATTAATTACGGTGAAAGCCTTTTCAAAATGTCACTCGCAGAAGAGTCAAAGCTCATTGCTATTCCAACTTCCTGTCTTGACGAGATATGGAGGGAAGAGAAATGTACAGTCGCCACAGTGTGTAACTTGGCAGGAACTCAAGACAATCAAAGACGAGTCAACTTTATTGCAGTAACCTTTACTAATTCCCAAAGTCCTCCATTCTCAGACTATTCCATCTCAGTCAAACGGGACACACTGTGAACACAGAGGAGTTCTTCACTCACAGCTGCACTGGAAAAGAGAAATCAGGCGGAACATTTTACCTCATAAGACCAAAAGCAGCAGCTAAGCCGTGAGAGTCAGTATCGAGACACACGTCCAACACAACGGGAGTCACTGGCCCTCATACAATACATCCAGTACGTGTTTACAGTATGTACCCTGGCTCCATCATGTGACACTACACTACCGTGTGAGAACAAGGCATGCCATCTGTCACACGGAGCACTGAGTCATAAGCATCGCCTGCCTGGGAGTTTCCATGATCCTTCCTGAGATGGTGGTACGATCATCATAGAACCTGTCGATGCTTGTTAAACACAGACCAGCTCTCACATCTAGACTAGACGACACAAAGCAGCTCACCAGGCAGCGGCCAGCAGTGGTGTGTTCAAAACCAACACCTGCTGTTGTTGAAACAGGACAGAGTCATCAAGCCAGTGTTTGTTCAAGGCCCCCTGGGCATGATGGGCTTATCAGAGGTGAGCCCATACATTATGATCTATATACGTCATATATCTATATATCATGATCTATATAACATATCATTATGATCTATATACGCCATATAACTATATATTATGATCTATAACATATCATTATGATCTATTATGTCATATATCTATATATCATGATCTATAACATCATTATGATCGAATGTCATATCTATAACATATAATTATGATCTATATTATACGCCATATATCTATATATCATGATCTATAACATATGATGATCTATTATGTCATATCTATATAACATATCATTATGATCTATAACATATCATTATGATCTATTACGTCATATATCTATATATCATGATCTATATAACATATCATTATGATCGAATGTCATATCTATATATCATGATCTATATAACATATCATTATGATCGATGTCATATATCTATATAAGATATCATTATGATCTACGGTATATGTCATATATCTATATATCATGATATATATAACATATCTATAGAGTAATATGATCTATATATCATTATGATCTGCTGAGAAAGACAACCAACACTATGATCAATACTAAAAGGTTGCACTGTTTTAATACTACACTGTGTTGATCATCTCGCCTAGAAAGGTGGGTTGATCTTCTCTGGCAGAGAGGCATAATCATCATTGGTATTTGTTCATGTATAAAGCCCTTGTTGGAGAGCTACCACCTTACATCGCAATGAGGCTGGATTGGAACTTTGGACTCCATTTAGCTCAGATGACAGCCTACTGAAGTCACTCTACTAACCTACTGAAGTCACTCTACTAACCTACTAAAGTCACTCTACTAACCTACTGAAGTCACTCTACTAACCTACTGAAGTCACTCTACTAACCTACTGGTCACTCTACTAACCTACTGAAGTCACTCTACTAACCTACTAAAGTCACTCTACTAACCTACTGAAGTCACTCTACTAACCTACTAAAGTCACTCTACTAACCTACTAAAGTCACTCTACTAACCTACTGAAGTCACTCTACTAACCTAAAGTCACTCTACTAACCTGGACAATTTAAAATCATGATCACAAAACTCCCTGCTTCAATTCAACTGTCTTAACACTTCTTTTTTTTTCATCTTTGTTTTGTCATATTTATTCAATGTGTTACTGTTTTAACCGATTGTTCTTTATTTTCATCTGTGTTTTGACCTATATATTTTAACATGCATGTTCAACTCGACTGCATTGCAAATGAAGGTTTAAATTAAAGGCTTGAAATTAAATGAAAAAAGCTCACACACAATCAACCAACATTCAGACCACAGCTGAACTGCTGCCACACAACCAATCCATTAGTTTTCCCACGGGGGATACAAGCAACCAACTACCATCCCTGTCTCTTAACCCAGCTCTAGAAGCAGCCAACTACCATCCCAGTCTCTTAACCCAGCTCTAGAAGCAGCCAACTACCATCCCTGTCTCTTAACGCAGCTCTAGAAGCAGCCAACTACCATCCCTGTCTCTTAACCCAGCTCTAGAAGCAGCCAACTACCATCCCAGTCTCTTAACCCAGCTCTAGAAGCAGCCAACTACCATCCCTGTCTCTTAACCCAGCTCTAGAAGCAGCCAACTACCATCCCAGTCTCTTAACCCAGCTCTAGAAGCAGCCAACTACCATCCCAGTCTCTTAACCCAGCTCTAGAAGCAGCCAACTACCATCCCAGTCTCTTAACCCAGCTCTAGAAGCAGCCAACTACCATCCCTGATTCCCTGTCTCTTAACCCAGCTCTAAAAGCAGCCAACTACCATCAGAGTCTCTTAACCCAGCTCTAGAAGCAGCCAACTACCATCCCAGTCTCTTAACCCAGCTCTAGAAGCAGCCAACTACCATCCCTGATTCCCTGTCTCTTAACCCAGCTCTAGAAGCAGCCAACCACCATCCCTGTCTCTTAACCCAGCTCTGATTTTCTAAGTGGTGCAGGTCAACCTTCCCAGGTCACTTTCCCAGACACTTTCAAGTTTCCGGAGCCAATGCAATGGCCAAGAGAGCAGCGTCCAGTTTAGACAGGAAAATAAGTATTCTGGGGTTCATTGACACAGAATGGAAAAAGTGTATGTGCCCCCCCCCCTCCCAGTGATGATGTAACTCACCGTTACCATGGCAGTGGCTGTCCCTGTGTCGTGTTTGGAACAGCAGGGGCCAATCTTCCAGGCCTCTAGATCACCACAATCACAGAAGCCCCCGCCGGATGAAGCGTGCATCTGGGGGAAATGAGTCATTAAGGGTAAGCTAAACACACAGGCATAACATTAACATAATATGTCATATCATCTGCATACCAATGAACAACATGAAGAGTTTCCCCTTTGATAATCAAATATACATATTATACAAAATAAGGTAATATAATAAAGTTCATGAAACGCTCGCTTAAATTGAGATGTTACCTTATAACGATGGCCTTTGTGAACACTTTCCTGGAAGCAGTCCATGCACAGCACACAGGTGGGATCTATTGCACAGTCCCTGCAATCAGGAGAACAGCTGGATTTGTTCTTTGATGTCGACAGTAGGGGTCAAGAAGACAAACACCTTTATGCACATAGGCCAGTGGTTGTGAGTTTGCTGGTTCCTGACTGTATATACACCGCTACACTTTGCTCACTTCATGTCACAGCCGGGCAAATTAACAAAGACCGAAAGATCTGCTTACTTGCGGCTGACATCCTGATTGGAACATAAAATGTGTTATTTTCACAACCAAGTCACATTTGATTCATTAGGAGTATGACACCACCCAGTACACATAAAGTTCCATTGTGAGAAGTTGGAGGATTTCAACAACTTCGGGGTAAGTGTTTGACAAATAAGTGACCCGAATTTTATGTTTAGGGAATATAAAAAAAAATATATATATATATATATATATAAAAACGTGTTAATATTAGGGGTGTAAAGGTACACGTATCCGTACCGAACCGAACAAGTTTCAGTGTGTACCGTACCGAACGGCTGTGTAGTGTACCGAACGAATACAACGGTATGTTAACCACTAACGACCGCCCACCGGGGGCTGTTTTTTTTCACAATCTAATATAATTATAATTTCTCTTTAAATGTTTTTACAAGTCGATTATTAATTTCAATATAGAATATTCGTTGACAGCCCTACAAGTACAATTAGTTACTGCACACTACATCACCCCTAAGTGGAAAATGGAAAGCCAAACTTTCCCCCACTGTACCGAAAAGGCGAAAACCGTACCGAACCTTGACTTCAAAACCGAGGTATGTACCGTACCGTGGTTTTTGTGTACAGTTACACCCCTAGTTAATATACAATAGTAGCCTATATTAGACTACCTCTGGTATAGTGTCTCTAGGGCAAGGTTTTCAACAATGTTGCTGACCAGGTAGGATGTGCTACATTTCACTATTCAGCCAAATGCACTCTGGCATCAGTGCGCTTACATCAAACACCATGAATTGGTTTGCACTGCTATGTTATGCACGTATAGCTATTCTGCAATTACGCATGCAGTATCATTCTTTTGGTCGATTGTTATTTTTCCAAGATAAGACCTAGCGAAGCAGATTGGTATGTAGGTAGGTAATTTATTCCAGGATTTGCATAATCCCTTCACTTATCATGGCACACACCATCCACATCCTAACTATTCCCAAGAAGTTTAAACTTTAAAAAGTTTAAAGCTCAAAAACCCCCCATCATTTTCATTGGCTTAAATGTCATGGCTTTTTTTTTTCTTTTTACTTTTGTAACTTATTTTCAGAAATTACTGATATTTTGAAACTACTTAAGGCCAAAACATAAAAGAATTATTAAAAAATATAGATTTTATTTTTTTTAAACACATTGACCGCCCATCTCATACCCCTCTCTGCCACCGTTAAAAGCCTATGGAGATGTTTACCTTCTTTGCAGGGCTATAACTTTTTTAATTGTATTGCTATATTGACATTACTATGGCCCATTCAACATCGATTATCTATCGTTCAGGATGTGGGAACGTTATACTTTTTCATTCATACATTGTTGTGTTAATACCTTCGAGAATATAAGTATGTTTTTAATCTTTTCTGCTGTAATTCCAAAAACGCTAGTTATAGGCCCAAACGCATATGATAGATTATCGATTGGCGTTTCTTTCCCATACACGCTATATTAAAAAATTCAAATGTATATGATCGGTATACATTATGCTTCATCATGCATGGAGGAAAGGGGGGGGTCGTTTATAATTCCTTGATCATCAGTAACGGCTTTATGTAGTATGGGTGGATATATTGATCAGATGGTTTGCAAACAAGGAAACGCACAATCGGGTTGAAAATAACGTTACTGTTCTCTTACCGTGGGCCGATGAGACTGGCAGTGAAAGATCCCAATTATTCGTCGGCGATCGCCTAGATCCATTTCCAGTTTGTATGGCGCAATAAACGCCGAAATCATATCAATTATTAAGTTTAGAAAGCGATCCATATGTACTATAGTGTCTGTCAGGAGTCCCGTAGCGAGATGCGACTGCAGCCGTAGGAATTTCTTCGACGCACCGATGACAACATCCGGTTTTGGTGAGAGTGTAACTCGCCCAACCATCCACCAGGTGGCCACATTGAGCCGTTGCAGTCCCATCTAGGGTATCGGGGGTTGGGTGGATGAATTATGAATGCCATGGCGAAAAAATTTAATATTGATCTCAAAAACGCTGTACAGCGATGTTGGCGGTCAACGCATGAAAAGCGATTTTGGCGACCAATGTGTTAATATCGGCCCAATCTTGATATCAGACCGATACCGGCGGCCGATATTATCGTGCATCACTAATTATATACATGTTTTTTTTATGAATGATGATATTTGAGGAGCCTAATAATGGGGACTTTTATTCCTAATTTTGGTATTTGTTCCTGTTTTACAAGGAAAATAAAAGTTCCATACACTCCTTGCTGTTTTACAGAGGCTGGACCCTCAGCAGCACAGATGATGGGAGCTAACATTACGCATCCTGCCCTCGCAATTCAACTCACAACAATGAATGTAGCCTACTTGAGGCTACGACTGACAGTGATACCATGCATATTCACTGTTTGTCAACCATAGGCAAATTATTGACAGAAAGGCTTGCTAGCATATGGTTTGCTTTCTGGGTCATTGTCACTGGCATCAGTCAAGTGACAGGGTTGTCAAGCAATTTCTAAGGTGGCGCAGTGGGACTATAATGAAAGTCAGCCGTGACTGAGCAAAGCATAAATAACATTGTCTTTATATTTTAATGTTAAAATATCAACAGTCATTGGCCGTTCAAAGACAAAAATAGACTTGCAATGTTCGTCTGTTCAATTCTGGTGTGTTTAACACGCCTAATTAAAAGCATGCATATTACGTTTCACTGAGAAAATAAAGGCTTTCCAACAACAACTTCATGGCTAATTGATTTATGGTGATAAATTACTGTTTTGGGGGAAATAAGAGCACAATTGGGAGTGAGAAGCAGGCTCTGATCTGAGCATAGTAAGAATGAGGAAGAGGAGTTTCACTTTGATCAGCTCTGCTTACAACAAGTGCACCTTATCCTAGTACACAGAGTAAAACCTGAGACAGTGAACTTATTAACAATTCATTGTAAACACTTAGCCTAAATACTTTTGCGTTGTAAACTTTGGTGTCGTTGAGGGATGAGGTCTCTGTAGAAAGAAAGCCTTTAGGGGCCAAACTACTGAAGGTACTTGCTTACATGTCCAATAGCCTACATTGATCCTCTTATCATCCAACTCTGTGGTATCTTATCATATTTTAAAGGGGACATGCATTGTAAATGGCTTTTTTCTGTGTTTAGCATGGTTTTATAGTAATACGGGTTAGTATCAATGGGTCTGTGTCTCTAATTACCATATTGACTCATCAGTCTAGTCTCGAGTTCACGAGATCCTCCCTCACTCAACTAAGCTGTTCTGATTTGACGGTTTTTCTGACGTTAATATAGCAATGATTTGCATAACTAACGCCCCCTCTATGGTTTACAGCGACAGCAGAAACAGAGTGAGGGAGACTTCCTCAAACAGAGCGAGGCAGACAACGAGCGAGTGAGAGAGAGGGAGAGAGAGAGAGGAGCTTCTGTCGGGGAAACAAACCGCACGCGAGGAAGCAGCAGTATCACATACTCATTTACACAGTGCTTATGGGCGGAGCCAGGCCAACACAGCCTGAAATCCAAAGTGAGAAAAATTTGGCTTTGGAGTACTTGATTAGAAATATAAAACAATGCATTTTTTTGAATAAAAGCTTACAGATGTGTTCAATAGACTCACAGGTATTGTTTAAAGTTGCCCAAATAGTGCTTGGAATAGCAATGCATGTCCCCTTTAACCAATAAGAAATGAGAAATCTTATCAATAAAACATGGGTTATACTGTATATAATTAATTATAATCTAATAGAGAGTGATATGTTAGGCAGCGTGGCATGGCTACATGAGCTCTGGACTCATGATCGGAAGATAACCGGTTCGCTTGAATACTTTCCCTAATGGGGTTGTACTTCCGCGTTCGGTTGGCGCGATCTGATTGGCCACTGACGTTTCTGGTCATGTGACATGTGCGCCAATCGTGTGACGCCTAGTTCTGCCACCGGTTAAGCTTAGGCACTCTTTCGAAGTTGGTTAAGGTTAGAGTTTGTCTTAGAGCAGGGCGATAGAACACCAGCCCTGATTCCAAACTCTAACCTTAACCAACTTCGAAAGAGTCGCCTAAGCTTAACCAGTGATAAACTAGGCATTAGGTAGTTTGCAGGCTGTTAGACCCGGAAATAGGCGCAGAACTAGGCGTCACACGATTGGCACACATGTCACATGACCAGAAACGTCAGTGGCCAATCAGATCGCGCCAACCGAACGCGGAAGTACAACCCCATTAGGGAAAGTATTCAAGCGAACCGGTTATCTTCCGATCACGAGTCCAGAGCTCATGTGTGCCAATCGTGTGACGCCTAGTTCTGCGCCTATTTCCGGGTCTAACAGCCTGCAAACTACCTAACGCCTAGTTTATCAAGCTGACTAGTCCAGAGGACACATGTCACACATGTCACATGACCAGAAACGTCAGTGGCCAATCAGATCGCGCAAACCGAACACGGAAGTACAACCCCATTAGGGAAAGTATTCACGCAACCGGTTCGAGGCTGCTGTCGGAAAGTGGTATTGTTGTCCAGCAGGGGGCACTCTGTCCTCTGGACTAGTCAGTAACAATGCCCCTGTTACAGTGATAGGGACACCGTACAGCTGCGAGTGCAGTCCTTCGGATGAGACGCTAAACCGAGGTCCTGACTGAATTCGGTCGTTAAAGAACCCAGGGCGCTTATCGCAAAAGAGTAGGGGGTTCCCTGACGTTCCTGGCCAAATTCCCAATCAGGTCTCTGACATCAAGGCCACCTAATTATCCCTTCCGCTTAATTGGCCGATATCAATCCCCGTCGCCGTTCAGCCATTGTATAGTGTGATGTGTGCCTGGTGCCAGTGTATGGCAGCCATTGAGCCTGCGTAGCCCAAGGTTGGGTGCTACCAGTGGTGGTGAAGGAGGCAATTTCCACCCTACATTGTGGGGAGTGCTTTGAGTGTCTAGAAAAGCGCTATATAAATGTAATGAATTATTATTATTATGTAATATAACATTGTGGTATGGTGAACCTCAGCTGTAAATACAAAGGCAAACTAGTGAGAGTAGTTAACACAGCCAGCAAAGGTGCTGTATCTGTACAGATCTGTAGTGATCTGTACACCCTCTGCGTCTGAGTTTCTTAAGCCAATACAATTACAATGACTTTGAACTAGTGAGGGACCGCAAACAGAATGAAGAAACAGTCTTGAAAAGCCGTCAATTCATAAGCCATCTTGTCTGAATCAGAAGCCAACTGTTCAGCCTGTTGCAATGTCTGATGACCCTGCTGTGTTATTAGTGTCTCTGTTATTAGTTGTCATTCATTCATGGTTTTAGGGACATTTTTAAAAGGGATGGGTGGAGATCTGGGAGATATTAGAATTACCAGAATGCGGTTGACCAAGTTGCCTTTGTTCTCCGCTAGCTCATTGTGATCGTAATGCTTTTATAAACCTCAAAGCTGTATTTAGCACCTGAATTTGGCGATAAGAGTTTCATATTCTGAATATCCACAATGATAATATGGAAGGAGAATATCGAGTGGAGAGAGAGACAATGACAGAGAAAGATAGACTGACAAAGACCATGCAGTGGGTGAGGTGTAGCATGGGGGGGAATTAGACGAGGAATGAATGAATGACAGCTCATTCTCTCAGAGCAAAACAGAAACCGTTGTGTTGTGTGAACAGTAAAGCGATCTGATGACTTTGAAAGTCATGTAGTGCGTGTGTAGCTTTAGATGAGGACTCACAGCCCCTGAGATGTGATGTTGCCTCCTGAGATGAATGAACGGTGACACAGAATGTCTATAAGAAGTTATTTATTCCAAGTGCAATCAGCCTCCTACATTCCAAGAATTCTTGATCTGCACAGTGTATTATTTTAAAGGAACACGCCAACATTATGGGAAATGTGGTTCTCCAGAGTTGTAAAAACAGAGGTGTTTTTATCCAACAGCCAGGCTAGCTGACCCATATCCGCTTCAATTAATTTGTGCTAAACTAGACTAGCTTGCAGCCGGATAGCTTTCTACTGAACACACAGAGAGGAAATTGGTATCTATCTTAACAGACTCTGGAGAAGAATGTTGGCATGTCCCTTTAATGTTTTTATGTTTTTTTGTCTGATGTGACGGAAGACTCTCTGGTGGATATTGAAGTTGTTTTAAATTTGAATTGATATTCCAACACTAAAACCTGAGGAGAGGGCATGAGGCTCAGGCAGATGCCTGGCTGGACACCTGAATCACTGCAGTATTCTGACCTGCAGGAGTAGACCGTCTCCCCCTCCTTGAAAACACGACCACAGAGCTGGGAGGAGGTGCTGCCCTGTTTGAGCTTCTCCAAGCCCTCCTGGGGATCTTCTCCGAACAGGAAACACTCCAGAGGGTGGAGGAGGCGGCTGTGCACAAGCTCCTCCTCCTCCTGAGGGTTGGGTTCCAGCTCCCTGCAATAGATCTGTGGCACATGCTCCATCAGGTAGTGGAGCAGCTCTGCCCCACTGTCTGCGGCGTCCCGCCATCCCTGCAAAACAAGAGAGAAGATTATAACATCAGTTTTGAGATTACTTAATTAAGCCACACCTATGTCTACCTAATGACACATTACAGTTAGATAAGCCCTTAACTGTATCCACTGGGCACACTGAACAAGACCACCCGCATTTCATTGTATACTCGTATGCCGTGACAAATAAAACTCTTGACTTGACTTGAACATACCAAATTGGCCTGATACAACAAAGCTTTTTGTATTTTTTTCATTTTCATAATTTAAATATTGTCCATGACTTTGATCAAAGTTAATATGCCAAATATCCCAAGGTATTTGGCTCACAGCAACGATATTTTTTTTCATTGTTTAGGGTTTTTGATTGACATCAATTGTCTATTTTTCCACACATAGATTGAACATTATTGGAATAACATCGCGCAGGATCACATTAGATTATCTATATTGACTACACTGACAGTTGTCAAAAGTATTGACTACATAATATCATGATATAACCTAGCTAGTCTAAATTAGCTAGCAATTGCTGCCTAAACTGGTACGCACAGCAGGACGATTTCCAGCTCGGGAACTAGCTGTAGTAGACAATTCATTTATTTTACGATTTAACCTGAAACTATGTAGTAATTATTACCAATCAATTATATCCAAACGTACGTATTCACGTGCAATTTACTGTAGTCAAACATATAGTCCAAAAATCTTACCTTGCTGAGCTCCAGCCCGTCTAATGTTTTCTCACCTTCCGCCATATTCCATTTGCCGTAAAGGAGGGGTGTCGCTAGGGGGGATCCTCCTCGTAACCAAGGCCGTTTGCGACGCCACTTTAAAATAATTCAGAAATGCATAAAATGTCATGAATGCACATGAAATTCATTCAATATTACCCAAGAAGATTGTCTATTTTATGCTGCCAAAAAAAATGCGTCGCACGATGTATTATGTAAAGAACAACAAACAGTTCAACTTCTGTAACGGGATAGGCTGTGATGATGATGAACCCTGTGGGGTCGAAGGTCAGAGTTGAATGTTTGACAGAAAATTAAACATGGAGTCTATCTTTCATGAGAAAGTAAGTTTATGCATTTTATTCGAAAGGTTTAACCATGGAAACATGATTGATGTTTATTCTGATATCTTTAGACGTCGCATTGACAATGTATTTAGCTGCGGTTAAACTCCGTTTAACATCTAACTAAGGGATTTAGAGTGATTTGGCAATGTTGTTGTTAGCCAGACGGCTAATGCTAGTTGCACCTGTTAGTCCGAAAAGATGGGGAATGCCTGTTTAGTTTAGTTAGCAACAAACACAAACAATCAACACAACCCCGTTCTCACAACTGTTTACGTTTACTATGTGAGACTGCTTAAGTTATATTTAACTTTACCCCCAGGGTTATAATAATAAAGCTAGCCTAAGTGTTGTCGCTAGTTACGTGGTGCATGCAAAGAGTTGTTATATGTGGTGCATGACTGCTACGTTACAAAAAAAACTACATTTAACATTTCATTTAACTTGACAACATACATATTATAAATTTACCTACGTTTATTGATTAGATTAGATTCAAATGTATTGTCATTATACAGCACAAGTAGCCTACACAGTACAACGAAAATAAGTTTGGCATCCAACCAGCGTGCAAATGTATGAATGAAAACTTTATTTAACAGATTGCAGAATGGGTACAATACAGCACGGCTCAATACACACAATTGTTAAGGGGATGCAGACCAGAGAAAGACGTTTGTCTTGTTTACATCAGGGTCCCCCATTTTCAATTCATATTATTGACATTTATGACATACATGACATACAGATAGACAGTACTGCTACATCTATACATTTATGACATACCAGATTTACAAATACAGTACTGTTTGTGATACAAAAAGAGTATAAAAAAAAGAGAGTATACATTTGACGAAGAAACTGTACATTGTAGGAGGTGGGGTGGGGGGGGGGACTGTACATTGGATTATCGACAACCTTACTAGGTCCAAGAAGAGGGTCTCGTGTATTACTGGGTTAGGACATTTACTGTACATTGGAGGGGGGGGTTGGGTTATGGTATTTATTTACAGGGGCCAGTTTCGAATTGCAGTCTCCCGTAGGTGCTCCTTGAGAGTGGTTTTAAAAGTGGGTAGTGATTCACATTCCTTTACAGCTGTGGGTAGGGCATTCCACATTGATGTGGCATAATTGCGAAACGTGTTTAGTCCCTTGTTTGAGCCGAATCTGGGTTTAACATGATTTGTTGAGTTCCCTCTAGTGTTGTGGTCGTGGTATTTACTGACCTTTGGGAAGTATTTTGACATGTACATGGGTACCTTAGTCGTATAGTGTATCTTGTAGACCAGGCCCATTGCAAGTTGCTGTACTCTGTCGTCTACTTAAGCCATCCTAGGTAGTCAAAGTGGGCAGGGGTGAGGTGGGTTCTAGGAGTAAGGTCAAGTAGTAGTCTGACCAGTGCAACAGCAATATACGATATACAGGTGATTAAACTGGATACAGAATATACAAATTACTACTATGGAGTGTAGTGTTAATCAGATGTATGTACAGAGTTGTAGTATAATAATATACAGTGATACAGGTATAAAGACAGTATGCCATGGTAGTACTAGTAGGCATACTGGCCAGCAGTGTAACTAGTAAGAGTAGGGTATGTACAGATATAGATATAGTAAAGGACTATGTGCAGGTTAGTACAGATATATATATATATATATGCGGTGAGAATAAATATAATATGGTACATGCAGCATTATTGTACGCTATCATACAGAGCTATGGGTTATATGCAGGTGTACAAGTAAGTATATAGAGGGGTTATATCATATGCAGGTATATTCAGACAGTGTGTGTGTGTGTGTGTGTGTGTGTGTGTGCAGTAAATATAAATGTAAACAGTATATACAACAGAATTCCAGCGAAACCGTCTTTGGTAACCACTTTCAAAAGGAAATGCAGAATTTTTGCGCAGTGGTAGAGTAGGAAAAGCATGACAATACTGCTCTACTGTGACTTTTTCAAGAGCCAGTAATATTGTGTTTTTGTTTATATATTTCTCATATATCAACATCAAGTCAACACATAGCAAGCAACTGTTTTGCACATAGCAACCATTGTCTCTTCCATTGCCATGTAAAAAACAATGGTTGCTATGTTACATGCAGCCATGTTGGAAGATGGAGAACTATATACATTCTGTGTAAGGCCTCTATTGGGAACTAGAGTAACAATGGCTTCAGGGGAGGGGACAGACTGCTAACAGTAAAGTCCTTTGGCTGTTGTAGTCCATAATTTAATTCTGGAATTCTTTGTTTATAGCAAGAGGGCTCTCTTTGCGCCCAGCACTGCCTCAACAATCTATTGCAAGGTGAGTATTTTACTCCTGTGGACCTGTCATCAATTGCTCATCAGCTTGATGAAGAAGAACGAATGAGAATGGCAGAAGGGGGTATGGTCAGTGAGGAGTACAGGACATTTTTACAGGTGAGGTGGCACATACTGTACTGCACATATGGCAAGTGTTTAATACAACAGTCGTTTCTCATCCACATTAACACAATTGTTACTCAAGTAACACAACATTTTTTTTTTTTTTTTTTTTTTTTTAAACAAATGTTTTTTATTTACCCTTTTTTACATAAAACCAGACACACAATACATTAACAGTAGAAATCCACAATAAATCACAGGACTATGATTGACATAATAATAACAATAATGACAGTCCAGTACTTAAATCAAAATAAATGTAGATTAAAAGATATACCCATAATAAATACAATACAATACATATGCTCTTGTAACACAACATTCTTTTAATGCATTTGTAGCAACCCTCTGGAAACATGGATGACAGTGGCTTCTTTTCAATACAAGTGAGTGAGTTTAAAGTCCACTTTCAATCCACTGGTTACTCGGTTATCCACAAATATTCATTATGAGTCAATGTCGGGGTCGACAATATAATAATATCTTTAATACCTTAAATCGTAACCAGTATACCAGACACATTTTTGTCATGATATTTTATATATTTTTATACACATCAACATTATGTGAAAAGCGCTTACTTACCGTCTTCTTCAGAGTCAGACAAGAAGATAGATACCAATTTCCTCTCTGTGTGTTCAGTAGTAAGCTATCCAGTTGCAAGCTAGCCTAGCTTAGCACAAATGAATAGAAGTGGATACAGACCACTAGCCTAGCTTAAAACTCACAGGAGAGGTGTTTTTGGCCAAAAGCTAGGCTAGCTGGTCCGTATCCGCTTCCATTAATTTGTGCTAAGCTAAGGGAATCGGTAGTACCTTCTTGTCTGACTCTGGAGAAGACAGTAAGCACATTTCCCATAATGTTGGCGTGTTCCTTTAACTTCTTTTCATAACTTTCACCACAGCTGCTCTGACACTCCTTTTATTTGTGTTTAATTAGCTCAAATGTTTTTAACCCTTTGGTTCCTTTTAAGTCTATACATTAAAGGCTGCAAATGGAGTACTATATTGTTAACATTGGTTACTTGCAAAATAGCTATAGAAAATGCAAAGTGAAAAAAATATTGTGATGAATATCTTCATGTGATATTTTGGCCATATCAGCCACCCCTAAGTCAATGGATTTATTCCTGTGCATAAATTCTCTCTTCTGTTGTTTCATATTCTCAGGTTATTAGCAATGCTCTAGGAGTGTGGGGCTTGGAGCTGATCCTCTTTAACAGCCGGGAGTATCAGAGTCTAATGATTAATCCAATGTAAGCATTCCGAGTTACTTTATTTTCCATGGCCTATCATTTGTTTTTAAAGTGTCGTGCAATATACATATTGACAACACAGTACACACACTGACACACAGCAAGGCCTCACATACAGTGCAAAGAGACATACGATAGACAGTAGACTATACATAGCACACTACATTTACACTAAGCATTGTATTTTTAACCTGTTGTTGTGGTGATTTTAACCAATCTAAAAACAGTCTGTATTGTATAGGGATGGGTACCGAATTTGGTACTTTTAAAGGTACTTACCGAAACACGTTGCGATTCACGTGATACCGTAAAAAAGAAAAAAAGATTTAAAAATTTTTTTTGCACTTTTTTATTTTAATTTGTTACCCTTTTTCTTTTCATGTCAACGTTCACACGCACAATATACGTATCAGGGCCGACGTTCCACTCTACTGGTTAAAGTTGCTTACTCGTCGGCGGTCAGGTGGCGTAGCGGAGATTGTGCTCGTCACCAATGCAAGAGGCTGCGGTCTCGACTCCCGGAGTCAGCATTGCCTTGGCTTGGGCTGATCGCTATACTAACTCGTTTGGCTGGGTTAGGGGGAGGGAAGCCGTGGGTGGGAAACTGGCGTTGTGGACAGCGACGCCTACAGGTCAGGTCTGGGCGCTTGCTCAGCGGAGGCAGGACTTGAGGAAGGCAGCGTGACCTCCCACGCGTTACACTTCACCAATGAGAGCCCTCGCTGCCAGGTGAGAAGAGAGCCACTGGCTGTCGCCGCACGTGTCGGAGGAAGCGTGCGGATACTTCAGGGTTCCCTTGTACCGACCAATAGGAGAACATGCGCACAACAACCAGGTAAGGGAGGGGGGGGGAATTGGCACAACGACTAAAATTGAGACGGGGAGAAAATAGAGAAAAATCTGAGAAAGAGAGATAAAAAAAAAAAAAATTGCTTACTACGTTCAGAAAAATAAGGTCCACAGCCGCTCCGGTGTAAAATAAAGATATCCAAATGGTTTATTTCTCTTCCACAGCGAAGTCTTTCTTTACAGAAGTGATCCTAAAGTTATTTTCCTAAATATTCATGTCACTACTACAAGGTAAGAAAACTGTATTTTCCCAGTCTCCAAAATCATCGCCGACTCGACACATGAAAATTCCTCCTCACCTGAAAGCCGTAAATCAACTTGCCGGCTCTTTCCACAGCAAAACCGTAGGAAAGGCACCCTGGTCTAGAAATGCAGGCTTCAATCTATGTTGTTTAGTCTATCTGTTCAGTACTGATCAGCACTGTTTCAAGATGCACAATGAGCTCTTCAGAGAGAATTGTTGAATATATATAGATACACAAATGTTCTAGGATGTTTGATTATGACATACTGTGACATCACGAATGCTCTAGAATGTTCCATTATGACATCATACTGTGACATCACAAATGTTCTAGAATGTTTGACTATGACATCATACTGTGACATCACGAATGTTCTAGAAGGTTCTATTATGACAAATAATACGGTTCAATGACTTTCTCTAAATCCAATCAATATTCCTAATGCCGTTTCAATGTAAGGTTATAAAAATAAACATATATATATATATATATATATATATATATATATATATATATATATATATATATATATATAATAACCTAAATATATAGCTTTGGCTCCTCTACAATACGCTTACCTAGGATTTGACTTGATTCAACAACAAAGCAGTCGGGGCAATGGCAAGCCGAAAACTGTTGAAAGTATAGTTATTTGAAGTTTGGATTTTTTTTCACGACTGAGGTAGGTATATTACATTTTTAGAGACTAAAGTACCGAAAAAGGGTACTGTTGGGTACCGGTATCGATTCACAGGTACCGGTACCGTATCGGTTCAAATGTGAACGGTACCCATCCCTAGTATTGTAATACATTTGTATGTCACCTATGGACGGTTTCAAAGTGACAACATTCTAAAAGGACCCAAGTTAATTTCCTGTTGCAATGTTTGCTAATGCAATAACTGACAGGAAATCCACTTGGGTCCAAACTGTTACCTGCTACCAGAATTCCAGTAAAACAGTCTATAATGTGTTTTTTTGTTTGTTAGGGCTACTTTGTCTTTCTCCTAAAATACCACTCTTGTGTTTAAGAAATGAGAAAGCCTTTATTTGCAACTACAAGGAGCACTGGTTTACAATACGTAAACTTGGACAACAGGTAAGAGTCATCAGAGATACCATTATCAGAGTTGTGTAGTCAACACCAGGACCTATCCTGTTCACAGTTTAATTTCAAACAACCTAATTTACTGAATACACCATTTATTTTAATTTTTCATCACAGTGGTTTAATCTGAACTCACTGTTGACCGGACCGGAGTTGATATCAGACACGTATCTTGCCCTCTTCCTCGCACAGTTACAACAGGAAGGTAAACAAATACGGTAAACTCAAACCAACACATAATATCTTCAGGTGTTGTCATGTGGAGAACAATTGTAAAGGGCTCTCTTCTGTGCAGGTTATTCCATATTTGTGATCCGAGGAAACCTCCCTGACTGTGAAGCGGAGCAGATCTTGGGGTTCATGAGGGTACAGCAGCAGCAGCGGCCCAGGCTGATAGGAGAGGACGAGGCCCAGTCTAGTAGTGGTCAAGGGTAAGAACACGCAGATCTAAAATATTTAAGGAATGGGTTAACCTGTTGCCCTAGACTTTGATTTAATTTACCACTAGTTTAGTTTAGTTCATTAGGATCCACAATTAGCTACAACATTGCAGTAGCTATTCTTCCAGGCCAGGAAATATAGTGCGAAATATAGCCCAAGTCAGGCCACTTTTTAAGCAGGGGGTCTGGGGGTCCCCCACCAGAGATATTCCTATTATGGGATGTATAAATACCCGATCCATTTCCAGGTTGTATAATAGTATATACGTCCAAATCATGTTGTTTGTCGAGTTATTTGCACCGATCGGTGTTCACTGTGTCAAGATGGAGTCCTGGGTGACTGGGTGAATATGGGTGAGCACCACTTCATCCACATGACTTCCTGTTGGGCGATCTGCCGATCGGCCACCAGATGGCGCTCTTGAACCGTTAGAGAGTTGAGTGGAGCTCAGCAGTATATCTCAGGTCCCCGGGAGAGAAATATGATTTCGATCACAGATTTTTGAAATATTGATATCAAAGACTTGTTACGGCGTCTTCGGCAGAATGAGCATGGCGGGCAATGACGAGTTTCGGCGTTTCCGGCGATTAAAGTGTTAAATGCCATTGTTTGTGATGGCATCACAAATTATTGTTAAAAAAAACACACAAACATTTAAATATTTTCAATATACCAAATGCAAAGTGGATTTTTCTGGGGGGGATTATTACAGGCTAATAATGGTTATAATCATCATGTGTCAATGATTAGCAACAACACTGATTTTGATGGATTTTTTGTTTTTGTAATGTCAGACTTAACAACTCTTATCAGAAAAGTGAGAGTATTTCATTTATAATCTGACATTACAAGAACAATGAAAAACGCTCTCTGATTGGCACTGACTGACGCTCTCTGATTGGCCACTGACGCGTTTGGCCAATCCGTGACGAGCTGTGTCTTTGCCCATTTCCTCGTCAAACAGCCTGCAAACTAACTGGTGTTCTATCGCCATACTCTAAGACAAACTCTAACCTTAACCAACTTCGAAAGAGTGCCTAAGCTTAACCGTCGAAAGAACTTGCCGTCACGCTCTAAGACAAACTCTAACCTTAACCTACTTCGAAGAGTGCCTAAGCTTAACCAGTGTAGAAACAGGCGTCTGCCAATCAGAGAGCGTCTCCGAGAAATGCGGCTTGTTTTGGTAATCACGCCCCGATGGCCAGGCCTTCGCCATACATGGATACCAACATGAATCTGAAGGAAATCCTAACATGCAAAGTGTCTAAATGATGTTTCTTAATGGGGAATTTAAATATGAGTAATTTTTTTGGGATAGGATAACTCTAACCTACATAATTTTGTATTACAAAATTTCCAAATGTACCCATTCCCTTTCGAAGATTTTAAAAGATATGGGAAATAATTTTTATTTCTTTTATTTTTATTGATCTTTTTCCCCCTCCATTTTCCTCCGATTTTCTCCCATCCCAATGTTAGTCGTATGCCAATCCCCTTCCTGGTCGCTGCGCACTTACCCCCCACAGTCAGATCATCTGGGAGAGTGGAGGCTATCACGTGCTTCCTCCGACACACGTCCAGCCAATCAACCGCTTCTTTTCACCTGGCAGCGCGGATCCTCCCTGAGAGGGCGTATCGTGTGGAAGGATCACACTATCCCACTCAGGTCCTATCCGCGCTTAGCAGGCGCCCCGACCGAACTGTAGGAGTCGCTGTTTACAACGACCCGGACCCACCCCGCCAGTTTCTCCCACCCTCTAATACAGCCAATTGTATTAGTGTGAACGGCCAGCCAAGCTGGTGACAACCCCGGAGCTGTGAGCTGGATTCGAACAGGCGAATCCAGCTCACAGCTCCGGGGTTGGTGACGAACGCAATCTCCGCTACGCCACCTAACCGCCCTTGGGAAATCATTTATAATGACAAAGCCATCATTAGCACTATCCGTCGTCACACATCGTCACACGTGCAGAGTTCAGGAAGAAATCCTGGACAGTCTGTGTTATACCCTGTATGAATGTTGGCTTTTTCTGAGGATGCTCCCTTTCTCTCATTAACTTATAGGTTAACCCAAAGTCTTTAATTTGTTGAAGAAGACTATACTTTTTAAGAATCGTGCCTGATGACACACTCAGTGCTGGTTTTTGGCGCCGTGGGCCAGGAGTTTGTTTGTTTGTCTTCAGCTCTCTTCTGAGGATGTGGTGGAATAGCAGGGCCTTTTGGATTTTCTGATTCCTTACTTTGCTTCCTGATAGCATATTCTTTGTTTCCGTGCCTGGAGAGTCCAGTGGTGATGTATTTGTAGCCTTTTTTCAGCACATTATTGTTTTTCTCAGGTTGTTTTGTTGCTTTGTTACATTTGTAATCTTCTCTTTTAAAGTTTGTATTTCTCTTTAATGCCTTTTTCGCGTTTTACTTTGTTTCTGTTCCTGTCTGAGAGACTCTCTGCGCTGTCTGGCATTGTTATCTAGAATATCCTGATCTGGGGGGGGGGGGTGTCTGCCTCCAGCACCGCACCTTCACAGGACCTTTTCTATCTGCACCTTTTCTGGACCTCTCCAATATTTTCGCCGATACCTCTGTGCCCTGTCTCCCATCTTGTCTATTTCTATTACGGTACTTTTTTGTCTTGAACCCTCTTTTTCCACCTTTGTCTTTCCTGCTCTTGCAAGGCATGTTTGCTCTCTTCGTCACTGTATATCTTTCTCTACTCTCTATTTCTTCTGCTTCGCTCCTCAACTGACAATTTTTATTTATTGTATTAGAATAAGACTATAAAATCAGGTGTGTATTTACTAAACATGATTGATTGATGTTAAAGCTGCAGTGCGTAGTTTCTACAACTAGATATTGCAAACATCTTCACACTGGCTTGGCTTGTGCAGACAAAATCCATGTTCAGTGGAAGCAGTGGGAGAAAATTCAAGAAGACAGTAATTCCAATATTCCTAGGGTATATTACAACTGATAAGATTGTGACAACTGACTAGCAAAGAATTATCCTGTTGATTACTCCATACCATAATGTATTACACTATGGATGGAAAGTCAGAGAAAGGATGATGCAGCAATCTAGACATGCATGAACCAGTCCTATATTAAGAATTATTATAAAGATATTAAGATGAAATATCCACAGTTTACCACTGTGCACCTTTGCTCTGATGATCTAAGTAAACAGTATAATAACAAGAATAACTGTTTTCTTATGTCTTGTATCCCTTCTGGGATAGGGCAACATGGAACTCCTTCCCCGCTCTATAAGAGGCAAGAGTGTAGATGTTTGGTAGTGAAAACTACACACTGCACCATATTTTACATCAATCAATCAACGTAGACAAGTGATATATTTATATTTATTTATTTATTAACACATGTGCTGGGAAAGTAAGACAATTATTCAATAAGCAGACCACAGCCTGCCCATGCTCTAAAAGTCAGAAGTGTATTGTAATGCATGCTATTATATGCACACTTCTGTGCAGATACAACTCTGAAATAACATTTAAATCCTTTACCATGTTAAAAAATAGTATAATAATAGCATATTATGAGGTTATTGATGGATTTGTCAACTCCGTCAGCTTACACGTCAACTCCGTCAGACACAAAATCTGATGGAATTGACGTCTGACAGAGTTGACAAAAGGGCACACATTTTCCCTCCAAGCCTGTATTGTGCACTACAGCTAGCTAGTTATTTGGCAGTTGCTAGCTGTCTTAATAATCTCACTGAAACACTTGAATTCAATCCACTATTGTTTTTTAAAAGTATAATAACGGAGAGACGGTGTTGTGACCATCGGAATATTGACATTGTTTGTCTAAAATATCAAAAAGTGTCAAACTTACCAGACTATGTGTGGTAGTGTTGCATTCACCACATTCAGGGGAAGGAAACGGGGTCCTCAGGGATAGAGCTGGCCATGCTATTGCCTGATTTAATTAGGTTTATGAAAAGGTCTGACAGAGTTGACAAACTGAGGACACAACTTTGATAGGTAGATTTCTATGGACAATATTATTTGAGTTTCATGGCATGCATTGTTTTATACATGTATAACCCTTATCTTTGATTTGATACATGTTTTCACAAGTGGAGAGGTCTTTCAAGCTTTTTTGGGCTGGTCAATAATGTGACCCCTTGCTGAGGACAAGATAATTAACATGGGAGCTTCTAACCACAGATTATACATTTAAACAAATATCCCCCAAAAAACAAATATATGTGCTAAAACATAACATCAGTATACACAATACCTTTAGATGTAACTTTGTGAGTATATCACTCATTATGAATTTCTTAAATTTTTATATAAATTAGACTTTTCTATGTAGGACATGTTTTGTCCCAATTTTCAAGAATCAGTGATATACATAATTGCAACATGCTCTGAGCTGCTTCCAATCCAAAGCACATACACACAAATGTACTGTACATGTAAAATGTTACATGGAAGGCTGGAAGGTACACAGAAGGCACACCGCTATGGATCCTCACCACACCCTCATTAACAACATACACAAATCAGAAATCCATACCTGCACATTCTAACTCAATCCAAAGATTATTCACTGCAACTGCACCATCATCCTGGTTACAAAATATTTATATGCAAATATACCCCTTTGAATCAATAAGCAACCACGACAGCCATACCACAAACAAACAAAACCAAAAAGAAAACTTATCAAATCACATGGCAATTTGTACTGGAAACAGCAAATACCACCAAACACAACGAACAATATCAGGCACATCGCCCAGCCCTACATACACGTATACCATAACCACCTCTGGAAATTTAACATAAATGGCAAATGGTGAATTTATATAGCGCTTTTATCCAAAGCACTTTTGTTCCTCACTATACTATACAGTACACATTATAATTTCAATGAAGATTTGTTTACGTGCAGAGGTTTGAAAACAAAATGACCTCATTGTGAACTAATTGGGAACTGGTGATGCTTTGTACCAGGCGTTCAGCAGCTCTGGGCCAGCTAGGGCCAGACCCGCACCTAGAGGAGGAGGTGGTGGATGATGAAGAGGATGAGCTGAAGAAGGCCCTGGCACTCAGCAGACAGGATATGGAGGTTGAGGATGAAGAGGCAGACCTTCGCAGGGCCATACAGCTCAGCATGCAGGGTAAGGGATGAGTCATTTTAATAAACAGGTTTATTAAATCAGTATTTGGGAACATGAGAAATTCATTCCAAAAGCTGGAAACAAGAGAAGTTAGCCATGAACCTCTGATGTCAAATCAGGAGGTGCTCCATAGACAATGAATTGACTGATTTAGTTTATCCACCAAATGTTTGTGTGTGTTGTAAACTTTATTCTCTGATGGTATGATCAGTGATTCATCTATTCCAGTCCATTCTCTAAATAAAACAATGAAAGCAGATTGATTATTTGTGCTTTGTCATTCTCTTGTGTTTCTAGGAGCAGTGATGAGCAACAAGTCTTTAAACCCTGCAGCAGGTAAAGTTAAGACCGGCGGCCAGGCAGGAGGAGCCGCCCGGAATGAGACTCCCACTGCAGGTAACGTTAAGGCCGGCGGCCAGGCAGGAGGAGGCGCCCAGAACGAGACTCTCACCGCAGAGGAGCTGAGGAGGAGACGGCAAGCCTACTTCGATCGGTGAGCTTGACGTGCCCGTACAGTGACACTGGATGTCAGCCATGGGAGATTATCCGCATGAATCTGAATAGAAATCCCCTCTTTTGACTATGCAGGCAATCCCAGCAGCAACAAGCTCCGCCCACCACTCCTCAACAAATGGACAGTAAATCAGCAGGCAGTTCAGGTAACACTGACATTTTTCAACGTGCTTGCTAATACTACTCCTATAGTGCATTCTGTCAAATAGGTCACTGGAGAGACGAAGAGACACTAATTTGATTTCTCTAACCTGCTCCAGGATCAAAGGATAGTGATCCTGAAGGGGCCCCACAAAACAAGCCCAGCCAGTGAAGTATTGGAAGGTCCTACAGTGGCCTGTGTTGACTACCAGTTGCCTGGATCGGCAGCCCCGCCAAGGGGCGTCCTCACCACCCCCCACCCCCCTCTAACCCCTTGCACTTGCGAACATACGGCCGGCCGGCAGGCTGACACACACCCCCTGGCTAGTTCGCTGACAGGCTATAGAGAAGAGAATAACAACCATGAAATGGCAAAAAAAGCAAAAATAAAAAAGCTAGACTAATAACTCTGAACTGGTGCCGAGGCGGGGGGAAAAGGGTGAATACAGAACTCTGATGCAGTAAAACCAAGTCTGTAATGGCCTTTTTTTACCAGAGCGCCTTCTAATCTTAATTTATGATGTGTATTTTTTTTCTTTTTTTCTTCCTACTCTTGTATTTCTCTGGGAGAGAAGGAACAGTGTTTTCAGCAGACGAATCGCGTGTGAGATGAACTGAGGGTGGAGGGATGCAATGGTGAATTCATCGTCAGTGGGGAAGGTACAACCTTCAGTCATTCTGACAGCTTTGAATATGTGGGTTTTATTGTGGACCATTGGTTTGACATGGATAGTGAGCGACGAGAGCCTCCCGCCTGCTATTACACTTGATTCATAGGTTATAGGAAGTGTTCCTGCACCGCACCCCAACAGGCTATCAGATGTAGGGACCAAGACATTTCTTGCTGCGATCTACACAAACGCCTTTTTAACCGGCACTTAAAATGTATGGTTTCCTTTATCTAGACACCGGTAAAATCATTTCTAGTACGGTGGGCTCCAAAAAGCATTTGGACGCCAACATTTCTTTTTGATGATGATGTGGTTCCATGCTCTATAAATGTTGCATATACAGATATGGTTATTTCATTTAATTGAATTTCATACATTGTATATTTAATCAACTAGGCCTTCTCATTCTGAGTATGTTGTCAAAAAATCGTAAAGTGCAGTGATTTATAGAAACCCATGGAACTCATATACACCAATATTTCGTATTTCTCTCCCAGCCATTAAAACAAAACCCTTTTGGTGAACTTCGACATTCTGTTTGCAATTGACAGGGAAGCAACCGTTGTGATTGGAGGATCAAAAAAAGAGGAACAGGGTTTGAGATTGGTCAATTGCTCTAGCACAGTTGCATTTTCTCTTTTCCAGATATGAAGAGAAAGAAAACCAGTCCATTTATGGGATTCAGGGTTGAAATAGTTTTGGACCAATTGGTGCAAATATGCTCATTCTGGTGGGTTTTCATATCCCACATCTGCAAGTGGCC
This sequence comes from Notolepis coatsorum, assembly GCF_963971535.1. Taxonomy (NCBI): domain Eukaryota; kingdom Metazoa; phylum Chordata; class Actinopteri; order Aulopiformes; family Paralepididae; genus Notolepis; species Notolepis coatsorum. Next base: position 38,436,880 of record NC_140167.1, read on the forward strand.
TATATATAAGACAATTCTATTGACCACAGCCATTACAAAACATGATATTCATTGTTGGGTAGTGCATTTCCACTCACATGTGTTGCAGTGGTACACTGTTGCCCACAGCTACCCAGTTTGCACAGTAGCAAGGTGGAAGTATGGAATACATGATTGGGTAAATCACTGCAAATCAAAAAGGGTCTGAGATTGATATCAAACCAACCTCAAACCATCACACAGTGGAGCTTCATGAGAGGATTGACCACTTAAGACAGTTATGACTATATTAATAACTACTTATTACTTACTAGATATTTACCCATCCATGTATTCCATATTACACCAGAATAATTTACATCAAAAGTAGTCCACGGCAATAGGGATACACTGAATTGCAATTGACCAATCGCAAGCACCGCCCCCTTTTCTTGATCTTCCAATCACAACTATTGCTTCCCTTGGTCCGAGGCAAGCAACAGTTGTGATTGGAGGATCAAGAAAAGAGGGTGGGGCTTGAGATAAGTCAATTTGCTTGTATCGTTGACTAAGAGCAGCACCTGGAGATAAAAAAAACTGCAGCTTTAAAAGTTTCATGCATGTTTATATTTTTTTCAATTACATACAAAAAATTAAATACGTCTAATTCCAAATAATTTTGGCACCTTTTAAATGGTAACATCATGTGCAAAACAATTGGTAGATCTTTAAAGGAACACGCCAACATTTTGGGAAATTAGCTTATCGTCTAACAGTGTTCAGTGGGGGGGAATGTCGGTGGGTTAGCCTTCGGGAGAGGTGTTAGTTGGACAATGCCTAGGCTAAGGGCACTGTCCACTTCCATTCATTGTGCTAAGCTAGGCTGACATGCAGCCAGATAGCTTTTTTTTATTTATTTTTTAACTTAAATTTTTTTTAAGGAACAATACACTGACATGGGTCCTTTGAATTCCTATGATATATGGTTGCGTTCAGCAGCCCAGACCCCCATAAGAGGAACCCCCCCCCCTCCCGCTATCCACCCCGAGAAATAGGACTCCCCCACATCCCAGGTTCGCCCCACACGGGGCCGAGCACCCAGCGACAAGGGTCCCTTGAATTAATTTGGGCCAGGCTCAGTAGAGGGGAAGGAGGGACTCCCCCCCCCCCCCCCCCCCACCGAGCCATGCCCGCTACCTCCCATGTCACCAAGAACCCCACCCCACGTACATCGACCCCACAACATATAAGACCCCACTCTCCCGGGCCGAACCGTGGAAACGATGCCCCCCCCCCCCCCCCCCCCCCCCCCCCCCCCCCCCCCCCCCACTGAGCTAAGCCCGTAGGACACCATATCCCAGGTCCGCTACACGCGGTGCTGAGTGCCCAGCGACACGGGTCCCTTAAATTAAATCGGGCCAGGCCCAGTAGAGGAGAGGAGAGGTCACTCCCCCCCACCGAGCCAAGCCCACTACCTCCCATGTCACAGAGAACCCCACCCCACGCACACCGACCCCACAACACACACAACCCCACTGGGCAAAGCACGGAGCCGAGCACGCAGAGCCCCCGCCCGACCGCCAGGCCCACGGCCCACGGGAACCCCAAGCCCAGGCCCGCAGAAGGCCAGAGCACCACGCCTCAATGGCCCCCAGACCCCCCGCGACCCCAAGCCCGGTGTCCCCCCAGCCCGGCGGCGTCTATTCGAATACCAACCGTTTTGTGCGTTTTGCGAATCTGACAAACTCTAACCTTAACCAACTTCGAAAGAGCGCCTAAGCTTAACCGGCTAAAGAACTTGCCGTCACACGATTGGTGCACATGTCACATGACCAGACACGTCAGTGGCCAATCAGATTAGCAAAACGCACAAAACGGTTGGTATTCGAATATAGGCGGCCCGGCGACCAGACCGCCCAGGCCACGGCGGCCGAGGGCCCCAAGGAACCCCACCCGTACCGACCCTACAACACGCAAGGCCCCCCTCTCCCGGGTCGAACCGCCGGAACGATGGCCCCTCCCACCGACATTCCCCCCCACTGAACAAAGCCCGCCCACTTCTGTACCTCCCATGTCACTGATATCACCATGTACATTTATAGCAAACGCTATTCTAACATGACTTACAAAATAAAACTGAAACTAATTAGGCCATATAATTAGCACTTCCCAGTTTTTGCCCCCGTTGGCGGGTTGGAGGGGAATCTGCTCTCCTGGGAGAGGTCCCCCCCTAGTGATGGAGTTATCCCCAATGGAGATTCTCCCAAGTCCCTATTATTGTCCACATTTTTTAGAATTTTTGTCCTTCACAAATGATCATGTGCACATTCAAAGCAACTGCTATTCTAACATAACTCAAAGAAAAAAGACAACATTTGGTGCTCCCATGGTGTTAGAGGATCTTAATCGTATCCCTCTGTTCCCTGTTGGAAGGGTGAGGAGTAATGGCTCTCCTAGTGAGAGGGCTCCCCCTAGTGGCGAAGTGCGCACTATAATAAGTCCAACATTTGTTCTGTGAACGGCCTCAGAGCTCCCGGTCAATGCTCTGAATTTGTTGTGTTCATTTGTATTGTGTGTCACGTGTAATCCTGTAGTTCCTTCATACCAGTCCATCGTGTATTATTCCCCAATATGTTTCCTAATCAGCGTGTCCCTTTTTACAAAAAATGTATCAAATCGTTTGTCTATAACGTGTGTTTTGTAAATCATAGTGTTAATTATTCTAAATTCTGGTGTTATAGTTTTCTTATACTTCTTGGGGTAACTGTTCAATTGCCAGATAGCTTTCTACTGAACACACAGAGAGGAAACTGGTATCTATCTTCGTGTCTCTCTCTGGAGAAGACGGTATGCTAATTTCCCGAAATGTTGGCGTGTGCCTTTAACTGTTCACTCAGTTCACCCTTTAAATTAAATATGACTCTTAATTTTAACCTCATAGTAATTTCCTATACAATCCAAAGAGATTAACAGTGTTAATAAATATGTCTCTTTCCAAATACTTTTTGGAGCTCACTGTATTTTTGTGCTGTTTGACACTGTCTATCAGTCTTGTTTAAAATGTCATTGTTTTCAAACTGTCCCACAAACTACAGTTCAGTCTGTTGGTAACAAAACATAAGGATGCTAGCCTTACACTCCAAAACTCTGATGCAAACAATTTATTAATTCAGGGCTAGGTTGTCTTCATCAGGGTATGGCATATACAATACCTTGATGAAGATGGCCCAGCCCATCAAAACGTTGATTTATTAATAAATTGTTTTGGAATGTATGGCTACCATCCTTATATTTAATCTGTGGCAAGCACCCGGTTAATCCAAGTGTGTGGTTTCTCTTACGACTGTGGTCTTTTAGTAACGACACACAATTATTTTGAAGAATGAACATTCTGAATTTTTGTTAATTTTTGTTCATTCTGAATGAACAAAATTATCAATGCCGATGAATTTGCCTGTGAGTCGTTTGGATGTGCCATTCAAAGTTTCAATTATAGAAAACGTAATAAAACATAATGCTTCCAGAAAAACAGGCTAATGGATCCTGTGTAGAGTTCAACATGTCTCCTTATTACTGGTGACATCCCACAATGATTCCTTCATTTCATTTTTATATTTATATTTTTCTCTTGGTTTGTTAGACCTTTTTCTTATTTTTAACTGCATTGACCATATTCACACGTGGCCATTTTGCTCTTATGTCATGCTCAGGTTGGGTTCCTTTCCACCCTGTTCCCACCCGAGGTGTGTTATATGTGTTATATTGTGAACAGCAATGGTAGTTGGGTTTTTCTATCAACACATTATTTCCACTGACTTCTTTACATTCTACGATGGGACTAAGCAAACATCTTTTGTTATACTTTACATCCATGTTATTGCAGCTCATGCTTTCATTCACTGTATTAGATTTATTTTTTCCAGGATTAAAGTGATATTCACTCCTACTTAAGTCTCTCTGGGGTCATTTTCTTCAGCACAATCTTCATCATCATTTGGCTCTGTACACCACCACAATGGATTTTAAATGAAACAATGCGTTTTAAGTGTGCACCTTCAGCTTTAATTTGAGGGTATTTACACGGCTGCTCAGCTGTTCTATGGTCAGGTGTGTGTTATTCCCTCATTATTTCATTTACAAAGAAAGAGCAGATAAAAAGTAGAGTTAATTTCAAGTACGGTATTTGCATTTGGAATCTGTTGCTGTCAACTCTCAATAAGAGGTCTAACGAGCCGTCACCATCAGTGAAGCAAGCCTGAAAGATCTAAACAAACCCATCAGAGAGATAGCAAAAACATTAGGTGTGGCCAAATCAACTGTTTGGTACATTCTTAAAAAGAAAGAACACACTGGTGAGCTCAGCAACAACAAAAGACGTGGAAGACCACAGAAAAAAAAATGAAGAATTATTATAATTGTTAATAATTGTTATATATATAACAGTTGGTCAGATCAAGAACAAGGTAGGCGTGTCTGTGTCAAAGTCAACAATCAAGAGAAGACTTCACCAGAATTAATACAGAGGGTTCAACACAAGATGTAAAGCATTGATGAGCCTCAAAAGAGGAAGACCATAGTTTGCCAAAAAAACATCTAAAAAAGCCTGTTCTGGAACAACATTGTGTGGACAGATGAGACTAAAATCAACTTGTACTGTACCTAGGGCTGTCCCCGACTAAGGATTTGGATAGTCGACTATGATTGGCCAAAATTTTGCAGTTAGTCAACTATTAGTCTATTAGTAAAATATATATAATTTTTTTATTTTTTATCATTCCATTTGGGCTCTGGGGGGTGCTTAATGTCTGAAGGAGTCGACTGAAGGCTTCTTGTCCTCTGCAAAAGCATGCAATTGGTCCACTGATGGATACATCTTGATATTTGTCTAGTCTAGTGTGTTCATTAGATGGGTGAACTCCTCTTTCAGTGCCTCTGTGCCTGTTTTCGTAGGCAGTTCGCCTCTGGAATGCGTGCCATTAGCGTTAGCAATGCTTCTAGGCCTCTTTTCTTTAGGAAAGAATGATAAAAAAATATTTGTATTCGACTAAGGTTGGCAGTCGACTACGGCTCCTTTCGACCGATTAATCGACTAATAGGGGTCAGCCCGTCTGTACCAGAATGAGAGGGAAGACAAGAATATGGAGAAGGAAAGGAACTGCTCATGATCCAAAACATACCACCTCATCAGTGAAACATGGTGGTCGTAGTGTTATGGCATGGGCATGTATGGCTGCCAATGGAGCTGGTTCCCTTGTATTTATTGATGTGACTGCTGACAAAAGCAACAGGATGAATTCTGAAGTGTTTCAGGGAATATTATCTGCTCATATTCAGCCAAATGCTTCAAACCAGGAGGTGATGTTAAGATAAGATATTCCTTTATTGATCCCCTTGGGGAAATTCAGGCAGCATGGGGGGGGGGGGGGTACAGGTAGTAAAAACAACACAAGCAGTGTAAACAAATAAGTCAATATAATTTACTATCTAACTAACTGAAATATACAGTATTCACAGTATCACATAAGGTAGTGTTATAATTTACTATCTAAGATACTGAAATATACAGTATTCACATAAGGTAGTGTTATTGTCCTTTTTAGGTTCCTATTAGTTCTAGTTGGATGTCTGGCAGCAGTCCCTGCCCACTGTTGTGGAGCCTGATGGCCGCTGGTATGAAGGACTGTCCGATGCGGTTAGTTGAGTGTCGGGGGGGTATGAGTCTGTGGCTGAACGTGCTTCTCATCTTGACTAGCTCGTCGTAGAGGGGGTGGGAGGGATTCTCCAGGATAGCAGCCAGCTTCCTTCTCATCCCCCTCTCTGCCATCACCTCTAGTCTGACCAGCTCGACTCCCACCACGGAGCTAGCCTTCCTCACCAGCTTGTTGAGTTTGTTGGTGTCCCTTGAGTTGGTGTAGCCCCCCCAGCATGCCACAGCATAGAAGAGGATGCTGGCCACTACAGACTGGTAGAATGACTGCAGCAGTCTATTGCAAACATTGAAGGACCTGAGTCTCCTCAGGAAGAACAGCCTGCTCTGTCCCTTCCTGTAGAGGGCCTCTGTGTTGTCCGACCAGTCCAGTTTATTGTTCAGGTGTACCCCAAGGAACTTATATGACTCCACCTCCTCCCCTCGGATGGTGATGGGAAACGGGGGGGCCTCTTCTTGCCCCTCCGGAAGTCCACCACCAGCTCCTTGGTCTTACTGGTGTTGAGTTGGAGGTGGTTGCTGTCGCTCCACCCCACAAAGCTCTCCACCAGGGCTCTATACTCCTCCTCATCATCGTCTGTGATGTAGCTTACGATGGAGGAGTCATCAGAGAACTTCTGCAGGTGGCACCCGCTTGAGTTGCGGCAGAAGTCTGAGCTATAGAGGGTGAAGAGGAAGGGTGACAGCACAGTTCCTTGGGGGGGCGCTGGTGTTGCTCACCAGTACGTCAGACTGACTGTCCTTTAGTCTGACGTACTGCGGTCTCTCAGTGATGTAGTCCTTGATCCAGGCCACCAAGCCGTGCTCCAGCTGCATCACAGAGAGCTTCTCCGCTAGCAGTGACAGCTGGATGGTGTTGAAGGCACTGGAGAAGTCGAATAACGTAATCCTCACTGAGCTGCGCTGCTTCTCCATGTGCGTGTACGCTCTGTGGAGCATATAGATGATGGCGTCCTCCACCCCGATGTTTGCCTGGTATGCAAACTGCAGGGGGTCGAGGGAGTCACACCAGTCAGGATGCTCTCTATTGCAGGGGTTCTCAACCTTTCTGCTGCCAAGGCACCCCTGTGTCCAATAAAATATTCCAGGGCACCCCTATATACAATAAAGACTTTTCCGGTCTTGTCTTTTACATGCTACAATGATGACAAAAGTGCTTGCTTTCAAAATAAGGTCTAAATGGCTTAGTACTGTTGACATTACACTGCTTGTAGTAGTAAATCAAATAGCATATTTTTTAAATAAAATTACAGAAAATTATCGCTAAAGTGCTATCTGTTGCAGCTGCACTGTTTTCCATTAAAATTGCATATTTGGATAAGTGTGACCATTTCTTAAAAACAGAAAATCATGTATTTCTTTTAAATACAGAAAAGGATCACCAAGTTACCATTTATCAAAAAATATAAATAAATACAGAAGATAAGCATTCGTTCACTCTGTGAACATTTCTAGCTCAATGCGAGGTCTGTTGCTGCTGCTGGCTAATAATACGGTCAATACGTGGGGAGATCTTTGACAAGGCAACACGCATGTCATCCTCAAGGCTCAACTTGGCCCTATATTTTGTTTTCAGAGCTGTCATGGATGAAAAGCCAGCTTCACACAGATATCTGGTGCTGAATGGTATCAACACCTTAACTGCTGCATCATGAGATACTTGGTACTTAGCACCACGCTCAGACCAACATGTTTCCAGGGCACTTCACTGAAACGAGCTCTCCAGGTGGTATCAGATGAGATTTCAATGAGTTCTTCCAAGAGTTTGGATGGAGATGTGTCAGGAAGCTTTGTCTCAATGTTGTCTGTAAAGGGGTTCTTTATCCAGAGTAAGCTGTGTTTTATTAAATAATGATTTTCAGGGTGGTACACGGCCGTCTCGGGTTCGACTCCCGGACCCGGCGACCTTTGCCGAATGTCTTCCCCCATATCTCTCTCCCATCCTTCCTCTCTGCCGGACTTGTCCAATAAACAAATGAAAAAGCTACCAAAACATATAAAAAAAAATATGATTTTCAGTTTATGAGAAATGGTCAAACTTATCTAAATGTGGTATTTCCATGGAAAACAGTGCAGCTGCAACAGATAGCACTTCAGTGATCATTTTCTTTCACCATATTAAAAAAAAATATATATATATATATTTTTTTATCTCAAGGCACCCCTGGCAGCTCTCTGAGGCACCCTAGTGTGCCTAGGCACCCCTGTTGAGAACCGCTGCTCTATTGTGCACAAGTAGAAGTTCTTGAGGATCTTCTGACTCACTTTGAACTTCCCTAGGCGCCTGAGGAAGTAGAGGCGTTGCCGTGCCTTCTTCACTACACTGTCAATGTGTGTGATCCATGTCAAGTCCTCGGATATGTGGACTCTGAGGTACTTAAAACTGCTCACTCTCTCGACCGGTGCCCCGTCAATGCTGAGGGGGCTGTAGTCCTAAAGTCCACAATCATCTCTTTCATTTAGCTGATGAATACTTGTGTAATGTACTTATGGATAGATGATCACATTACTGGAAGGCCTGGTTGAGTTAACTCCACCTCTGAAATTGAGGCCTTCAATGTCAGAAGAATCTGTCCTGAATCCATTTTGACCAACATCATATGCTGTATACCAACCATGGTTAATATGTAACCCTTAAAGCACACTTGCACTTTGCCTCCCCAAATAATAGATGGCATTTCGGACAACTTCTTGCTGGTACTCAAGCTGAACGGTAGGTCTATTGGAAGTTTGGTGATTTATTATGATAAATGTAGCATTTCTATTGATAAGTGATCAGTTACCCCTGTTCTTTGTGAAGGAAGTTGTTCCAGTTGTTTTTCTGGTACAGTAGAAGCAAAGTGGGGGGAAAGTCAGAAGATTTAATCTCAGTTAATCTGCCTTAAACATTCTTTTGATGTATCGTTTTGTGATGTATTTTTAATCAATGTATTTATTAGGTTTTAAGTACATGTATAACATCCTACAAATCACAATAACAAACATAAAATACCATGAAAATAAAAACAAACTTAAAGCTTTTAATAGATTGCTTCCTAAATGCCTTTTGACATCTACACTGTAGCGTTCCATGTGGGGCTCCTGAGCATTCCTAAATAACCGTGATGTTGCTGAAAGTCAAGATGGGACTCCTTCTAATCCTGGTGTCTGTGTGCATCCTGGCTCCTGTCTTCCAAGCACAAATGCAAAGTCCTGACATCAGAGAACTTGCCTTCAAGAATATGGATTTTGCCATGAACCTCTACAGAAAGATATCCAGTTACCATGACAAGAACATCTTTTTCTCGCCACTGAGCATCTCAACAGCTTTCGCTGTCCTGTCTATGGGCTCTGAGGGCCTCACGCACGAGGAGATAATGAAGGGACTCAACCTGGCCCAGCTGGAGCTGAACGGCCGGTCAGACCTCATTCCGGAACTTTTCCGGTCCCTGCACAGGAACATCACGCAGGATGGAGCCCTGAAACTGAACCAGGGCACGGTTCTCTTCGTTCGCCAGCAGTTTGAGGTGGAGAAGAACTTCACTGACCAGATTAAGACATATTTCAACGCCAGCATAAACAGTGTTGACTTTGCAGACACAGCGGCCAGCGTTGCCACCGTCAATGAGTATATCAAGCAAAAGACTGGAAACAAAGTGACCGAGATGATATCCTCCTTGGACGAACTCACTCAGCTCCTGCTCATCAACACTATTTTCTTCCAGGGTAAGTTGGTTTTATTGTCTTCATTTATCAAGAACACCAACTTGGATCGTAAAACTGTTATTATGCCTCCCATTCATGTTTTGACCTTAAATGTTTTTCAAATTATTGATGATAGACTTTGATTATTTCTTCCACAGGAGAGTGGCAGATGCCCTTTAACCCTAATCACACAGAAAATGGAGCCTTCTACATTGATAACTACAACATTGTCCAGGTCCCAATGATGTTTATGGAAGACAAGTTTTACACAATGGAAGATGTTCCCCTCGGTGCCAAAGTGCTAAAGCTTCCGTACTACAATGGCGTCGCCATGCTCATCGTGCTACCCAACAAGGGCATGGACTATACCTTGGTCGATGATGAGATCACCGCTGAGAGATTCCTCTCCTGGATCAACAAGCTTGAAAAAACGTAAGCATACTAAATAGAGAAATTAAATAATATATATATATATATATTGCGTATAGTGTGTATGTGTGTGTGTGTGTGCGTGTGCCAGGTTTCCCTTTTGAATAGACTAATTGTATAATAGTGGACATTCTTGTTTATAGCAAACTGGAAGTCAACATGCCCAAATTCAAGATGGAGCAGTCCTACACCTTGCATGACCTCCTGCCAGATTTGGGTATCGCCAGTGTTTTCAGTGATTCAGCAAATCTCACAAAGCTGAGTCGCAACAACAATACCCTGAAAGTGTCAGAGGTCAGTTGCTGTGGTTTTGTCCACCGCTGTGCTGTTTTAAATTTTAAACCAAAAGATGTGGCAACTTCATTTAAAATAAAACTTAAAGGAACAGGCCAACATTATGGTAAATGTGCTTACTGTCTTCTCCAGAGTCAGACAAGAAGATAGATACCCATTTCCTCTCTGTGCGTTCAGTTGAAAGCTGTCCGGCTGAAAGCTAGTCTAGCTTAGCATAAATTAATGGAAGCGAATACGGACCATTTAGCCTAGCTGTTTACCAAAAACACCTCTCCCGGGGTTTTAAGCCAGTGGTCCGTATCCGCTTCCATTCTTTTGTGTTAAGCCAGGCTAAATTGCAGCCAGATACTGTAGCTTTCTACTGAACGCACAGAGGAAATTGGTATCTATCTTCTTGTCTGACTCTGGATAAGTGCATTTGTTGGCATGTTCCTTTAAACTATGAAAACTGTGAAATACTTTGACAAAAACAGATGATGAATAACATCTGGATTGTGTGGTGACAGGTGTTGCACAAGGCTGTGATCGAGGTGGATGAGACGGGAACCACTGCAGCTGCCTCCACAACTATCGGCATTACTGCTTATTCTTTACCCATGACCTTCACCATCAACAGACCCTTCTTCTTCTTCATCTACCACGAGGACACCAACAGCTTGCTGTTCATGGGCAGAGTGATAGACCCAACCAGAAACTAGCAGCAGTGGCATTTTCTTTCATTGTAGGATGTTTTGCTTTTGTGTTTATACTCTCGACTTCCAAAAGGGAATGTTTATTGTATTTCTCCCGTCTGTGAAATGTTAACTGTAATTGTAATAATTGATGATAACTATAGAACTTTGTTTTGAATAAAATGATCACGTGTGTCGAATGAAAAGATTTAGTTGGGTCAGAAATTCTGAGAATAAATGCTACCCCTTTATTTAAAAGACCTGCGTTGTCATAGGAAATTGTTGAACATGTGTAATTGAACGGGCGGCTGGGTGGCGCAGTGGGCAAGGCGCTCGCCACTAACGCAGGATATGCTGGTATCGAGCCCAGCTCTCTGTGTTGCTTCCGGCTTGGCCGGCCGTCATACTAACACAATTGGCAGTGTTAGAGGGTGGGAAAGCCGGTGGGTGGGGATTGGACGTTGTGGACAGCGACTCCTACAGGTCGGTTGGGTGACGCCTGTACAGCAGAAACAGGAAGTATCGGGGGCAGCGTGAGCCTCCCACGCATTACTCCTCGCCACTGAGAGTTCGAGCTGTCTGGTGAAAAGATGCGACAGGCTGCCTCCTCGTGTACTGGAGGGGACACGTGATGCAAGGCTTCTATCCTCACTACAGCCGACCAGTGGGAGGCATAGTCTAGCAACGTTTAAGACAGGGGAGGGGAGAATTGGAATTATGAAATTGGGATGGGAGAAAAATTGAAAAATAAGGAGAAAAAGTGGATAAAAAAAATAAACATGTGTAATTGAAAAAAAAATTCCATATGCTCATCATGATGAATTATATTTGACACTCCCTCTGGGATTCCATAAAGAATGCACTGTGTTACACCTTAATTAATATCATCCTACTTTAACCCTTTCGCTACCACACTACAGAAGGTTAACCTTTCACTACCACACTACAGACGTTAGTGAAAGGGTTACCCCTTTGTAGTGTGGTAGTGAAAGGGTTAATAGCAAGGATAACATGTCTTCACATCAGCTCTTAAAATCATATTGGGGGTTTTTCCACAACGAATTAGTTACAGACGTATTACAATACACTTACTATTTAGGATTCTGGCCCGTTCAGCAGCAATGTTATAGAGAACATAATGAAAGGCTGTTGTCTAAAGTCTGACTAATAAAGGTTCTCAAACCAATGTCTGTCAGAAACAGCTGAAAGTAAATGAATGAGTAAACCTGAGGTGGCATGGAGACAGTCATCCAACCAAAAGATAAACCTGAGGTGGCATGGAGACAGTCATCCAACCAAAAGAGTGCTGCAGGCCAGAGAGAGGGAGAGAGAGAAAGGGCAAAGGTTAAGCATTCGGTGGACAGGATGCAGCAGCAAGAGACTTGGGAGTACATGAAAAGGAGTTCTGTCCAACTGTAATATTCATATTCCTGCATGGACGTTGGAAATTATGGCGGTATATTATAAAAGTGTAGACATGGTGAGTGGGTTTTATGGATATGAAGAAGTTAAGTATAAAAAAATACGTGCAGGTTTTCACAGATGGATCAAAGAACCCAGTTACAGAAAGTGGCAGTACTAGCCGTGGAGGTGAGATATGCAGACGAACATCTAATTGCTTAAGTGTTTATATACTGTTGAGCTGTAGGCTATGCCATATTGATGGCTTTGGTTAGTTAGTTAGTTGAAGAAAACAAACCAAGTACAATTGTAATCTGTAGTGATTCAGTGTCTAGTCTGTACAGTCTCATCTAGTAGCCATCAGGATTTGCTCTATGAAGTAATGTTAACACATGCAAGAATAAGGAAGCATGTGGGTTCCTGCTCATATACAGTAGGCATTCTGGGCAACTAGAGAGTGGACAAATTAGCCAAACAAGCTATTAGAAAAGAAAACATAGACACACATATTAGTCTCTTAAAATCTGAAGGAATGGGCATTGCATGGAAGGAAATGAAGAGTGGCAGCAGCACTGGGGTCAGGAAGTAAGAGGAAGGCAGGGTGCTGTGAGAAGCAGTGGAGGAACTAGTTCAAGTTTCTTTATTAGTTGTCATATAGAAATACAGAATACTTTTATATGAAATGCTTCTTTCTGTTTTGCTCCTGAGAGTGTGCTAGATAAAAATAGATAAGTATAAAATAAGTATAAAATAGAAAGTCAAACTATAACTGAGTTACAATACAATATACAGTACAATGCAGAAATGGGATGAGGTACAACTTAGGGTAAGGTGCAATGAGGTATGAGTTGTAGTGCAAATCTCTTTACCAATAAATATAAAGTGTGTTAAAGTGTCTAAAGTGGGTGCTACAGTGAGTTGTTTATTTAAAGTGAGTGTGGATGTGTGTGCTGTGTGAGTGTATTTGATGGTTTGTTATATAGTGTTATTGTCATTGAGCATCCTGATGGCCTGGGGATAGAAACTCCTTCTGAGTCTCTCTGTGCTTGCCATGATAGAAGAAGGGAAGAGGTGGTGGTGACAAGATTACGCATAGGACACAGTAACCTTTGATTGATTGATTGATTGATTGATTGAAAACTTTATTAACAGATTGCAGAATGGGTACAATACAGTACGGCTCAATACAAACAATTGTTAAGGGGATGCAGACCAGAAAAAGACTTTCGTCTTGTTTACATCAGGGTCCCCCATTTTCAATTCATCAAGACATTTATGACATGCAAGACATACAAATAGTGTTAATAAAGTTTAAGTTAATATGTTAAACCCAGATTCGGCTCAAACAAGGGACTAAACACATTTTGCAATTATGCCACATCAATGTGGAGCGCCCTACCCACAGCTATAAAGGAATGTGAATCACTACCCACCTTCAAAACTGCTCTCAAAGAGCACCTACAGGAGGCTGCAATTCGAAACTGGCCTACTGTAAATGTCCAAACCCAACCCCCTCCAATGTACAGTTTCTTCCCCATAGGCCTATACTCTCTTTTTAGAAACTCTGTCTCTTAATCAGAGTTCCAACGCCAGGGTCTATGTGACAGGTGTTGTACTCTTAAACAGTACTGTATATTTGTATATCTGGTATGTCATAAATCTCTGGATGTAACAGTACTGTCTATCTGTATGTCATGTATGTCATATTATGATGAATTGAAAATGGGGGACAAGACGAAAGTATTTCTGAGCCGTACTGTATTGTACCCATTCTGCAATCTGTTAATAAAGTTTTCAATCAATATACAGTACTGAGAAAGAGATCATAAAAAAAATATATACAGTACATTTCGAAGGGGAATAAACTGTACTGTAGGCTACATTGGAGGGGGTTGGGGGGTTTGGACATTTACCGGGCCAGTTTATAATTGCAGCCTAAATCAGACTCTCCACATTATAGGAAAGCATGAAACTGTACTTCCATGCTTTGTCGTACACCAGAGACAGTAGAACATGTGCTGGAGTGTGAAAGTGGGCCAGGCATGAAATACTAAGAACAACAGGACTACTGGAAAGAATCGGAAAAACCAATAGGGTCCAGCTGCAGCCTCTGAGCCTCGGTCCAGATTGGAACTTCCGCCCTGCCACAGGATTATTACTCTGATTGGCGGAAAGTACGGAAGTATCTCGAAGTACGTCTGACGTATCTCGAATTACGTCTGACGTTTCTCTACGTTAGCGAACGTTAAACGTTGTATTCATAAAATAATATAAATTCAGCAGCATGGGGAGGGCCGGGGGGAGGGAGGTACAGGTAGTAGAAGACATAGAGGTACAGGTCACATAATTATAGTACAGTGGAGAAGTAAAAATAGAATAAAAAGGCAGTGTAAACAATATACAATATTATTAACTCTAATAATAATAACACGCCTCGCGAGCAGATCCCCCGGCCGTATTCAAGCGCTGGAGCGCTTTGCGATGGATCAAACTGTATTAATATAGTAGTAATAATAGTAGTTGGCTAGTTGCGCGCTTCTGGCCACCTCCCGCAGTGCGCGCATACACACATACTGTCTGTATAGCCTATACAGTACGTGCAAAATTAGTTGTCAGGAGCCAATCGCACAGGTTGCCTCATCTCATCTGGCTCTGCAAATAGATCTAGAGTCTGAATATCATATATAGCCTGCTGATGATCTCTCTCGAGTCAAATCCATTCTGAGAACGGAATGCAGTGCCCGCGACGAGGGTCTTGATTGATTGATTGATTGATTGATTGATTGATTGAAAATTGTATTAACAGATCATGCTGGACCTACAAAAGGCCTTTGACACTGTCAATCACTCCATTCTTGATTGAACATTTTATTAACAGATTGCAGAATGGGTACAGTACAGTACAGCTCAATACACACAATTGTTAAGGGGATGCAGACCAGAGAAAGACTTTCGCCTTGGGGGGGGGGTGTCGGGTAGGAGGGGTGGGTGGGTGGGGGACACTGTACAACTGTACAAGCAAAACTGTACATTGGAATATTGACAAAACCATACTTGGTCATTTACTGTACATTGGAGGGGGTTGGGTTACAACACAGGAGCAGAGTATAAACAACAGTACAGGAATGAGAAACAGTACTGTACTGTTGTTTATACTCTGCTCCTGTGTTGTAACCCAACCCCCTCCAATGTACAGTAAATGACCAAGTATGGTTGTCAATATTCCAATGTACAGTTTTGCTTGTACAGTTGTACAGTGTCCCCCACCCACCCACCCCTCCTACCCAACCCCCCCCCCCCAACCACCTCCAATGTACAGTCCCCCCCCCCCCCCCCCACCTACCCAACCTCCTCCAATGTACAGTTTCTACGTCAAATGTATATACTCTCTTTTCTGGACTCTTTTTGTATCACAAACAATACTGTATTTGCAAATCTGGTATGTCATAAATGTATAGATGTAGCAGTACTGTCTATCTGTATGTCGTGTATGTCATATGTTATGATGAATTGAAAATGGGGGACCCTGATGTAAAGAAGACGAAAGTCTTTCTCTGGTCTGCATCCCCTTAACAATTGTGTGTATTGAGCTGTACTGTACTGTACCCATTCTGCAATCTGTTAATAAAATGTTCAATCAAGAATGGAGTGATTGACAGTGTCAAAGGCCTTTTGTAGGTCCAGCATGATCTGTTAATACAATTTTCAATCAATCAATCAATCAATCAATCAATCAATCAATCAAGACCCTCGTCGCGGGCACTGCATTCCGTTCTCAGAATGGATTTGACTCGAGTCGAGAGAGATCATCAGCAGGCTATATATGATATTCAGACTCTAGATCTATTTGCAGAGCCAGATGAGATGAGGCAACCTGTGCGATTGGCTCTTGACAACTAATTTTGCACGTACTGTATACAGTATGTGTGTATGCGCGCACTGCGGGAGGTGGCCAGAAGCGCGCAACTAGCCAACTACTATTATTACTACTATATTAATACAGTTTGATCCATCGCAAAGCGCTCCAGCGCTTGAATACGGCCGGGGGATCCGCTCAATACAATGCAGACCCACGGCTCTCGTATTATAATGAGCCCGCGAGGCGTGTTATTATTATTAGAGTTAATAATATTGTATATTGTTTACACTGCCTTTTTATTCTATTTTTACTTCTCCACTGTACTATAATTATGTGACCTGTACCTCTATGTCTTCTACTACCTGTACCTCCCCTCCCCCTGGCCCTCCCCATGCTGCTGAATTTATATTATTTTATGAATACAACGTTTAACGTTCGCTAACGTAGAGAAACGTCAGACGTAATTCGAGATACGTCAGACGTACTTCGAGATACTTCCGTACTTTCCGCCAATCAGCGCATTGCCCTGTCACAGGAGTAATAATCCTGGGGCAGGGCGGAAGTTCCAATCTGGACCGAGGCTCCGAGGCTGCAGCTCGACCCTACTCGGAAAAACTGGTGATGCTGTAATTGAATAGCTTCAGAAGGTGGCAGTAGAGCAACACTATGGAAGCTGAAGCTATGCAAGAAGAAGAAGAAGTTTTCAAACCACGTGATCATAACTGCAATGGCTGCGCCCTCGTGCCATGTGTGAGTGTAGTCGTATCTGTCAATATTTCAACGATAAGGATCTGGCAACAAGGATTCCAGGTTGGCTACAATATATAACTTTTTCTAATGTTTAATGTTTTCTTTCTCTTTATTAATCAAAGATTGTCGCAATTAGCATGATCCAATAACGTAGCAAGCTTGTTGCTTAGCCCCGCTCATAAGGACTAACGTTAGCAAGCAAGTGTGGCTACTTCGTAGTTGGTTAACGCTAACGTTAACATTACTTACTTAAGTTTTCATTATTTGAATGACTCACTGTTAGGAAGTCTAAACTAATTTGTATGTTATGTACTCAATTATGTGACCTACACTTACTTAGCTGCATAACGATTTTAATAGCCTGCTCAGCCTCGATGTACTTAACATATTATAATATGATGAATTGAAAATGGGGGACCCTGATGTAAACAAGACGAAAGTCTTTCTCTGGTCTGCATCCCCTTAACAATTGTGTGTATTGAGCCGTACTGTATTGTACCCATTCTGCAATCTGTTAATAAAGTTTTCAATCAATCAATCAATCAATCAAAACACTTCCCGACTGATTGATTGATTGAAACCTTTATTAACAGATTGCAGAATGGGTACAGTACAGCTCAATACATACAATTGTTAAGGGTATGCAGACCAGAGAAAGACTTTCGTCTTGTTTACATCAGGATCCCCCATTTTCAATTCATCGTAACATGCAATATGACATACATGACATACAGATAGACAGTACTGCTACTGTACATCTATACATTTATGACATACCATATTTGCAAATACAGTACTGTTTGCGATACGAAAAGAGTCCAGAAAAAAGAGTATATACATTTGACGTAGAAACTGTACATTGGAGGAGGTTGGGTAGAGGACTGTACATTGGAGGGGGTTGTGTTAGGACATTTACAGGGGCCAGTTTCGAATTGCAGTCTCCCATAGGTGTTTTTTTAGAGTGTTTTTTGAAAGTGGGTAGTGATTAACATTCCTTTACAGCTTTGGGTAGGGCGTTCCACATTGATGTGGCATAATTGCGAAACGTGTTTAGTCCCTTGTTTGAGCCGAATCTGGGTTTAACATGATTTGTGGAGCTCCCTCTGGTGTTGTGATCGTGGTATTCACTGATCTTTGGGAAGTATTTTGACATGTACATGGGTACCTTGGTCGTGTAGTGTATCTTGTAGACCAGGCCCATTGCAAGTTGCTGTACTCTGTCGTCTACTCTAAGCCATCCTAGGTTGTCAAAGTGGGCAGGGGTGAGGTGGGTTCTAGGAGTAAGGTCAAGCAGTAGTCTGACCAGTTTGTTTTGAGATGTTTGTAATTTTGTTTTTAGCGCCTTTGAGGTGCTTTGGTACCATGAGAAGTTAGTAACTTTGTCCATGCCGTTTTATATTTGAAAGGTTTCCAACGTGCAGTTTCAGTGACTTTCCTGTCCACCTGTATCCTGGTAGCCAACGGAGAAGTCGGCCAAATTGCACCTATCCTTCACTTATAGTGACAGGAGGGTGATTTATATTTCTTTCATATTTCTTTGAACCTCCAGGCACTGGACACAAAACATTGAGAAGTCATTCTGTCATTCTGGACATCACTGTACACCTAAAATACCATTAAGTCCCATTCAAATGTCTTGAGGGGCATTGGTCTCTGCTTTCTTAGCATAAAGCCAGGGACAATTATTTCATAATATTTCCATTCCTTTGTTCCATTTCAAATCCAATGTGCTGGAGTACAGAGCCACAACAAAAAAGATGTTTACTATAGTGTAGTGCAGGGGCCTATTTAATACATGGGGGGGGGGGGGGGGGGGGGGTCTATGTGTTATATTTCTTTTTGTTTCTTCAATTGTTTTTTAACCCTTATTTGACTTTGCATGTAGGAAAACATTATTATTTACAGCGACTGATATAGGGTGTAGTTACTGGGGAAATGGGGCCGGGGGTGTAACTTGCACGTACGTGTACACACACACAGGCAATAATCTCAATCTACTTTGTCCACTGTGTTTATAGGAAAATGAAGCCGAAGAAGGTTCAGGTGAGTAATAAACGCCCATCCATCGTGCGACAGAAGTTGGCTAGAAAGGCGATCCATGTGAAAGGCCAATGGAAAGCCGTTGATCTGGACCCTAGTCTGTTCTCTGAGGAGGGCATGGGGGGCCTGGTGTGTTTTGAGGAGCTGACAGATTACTATCTGATAGACACCACCAAGGCTGCAGCTAAAGCAGGGAAAGAACTAAAGGACACGAAGAAATCCAAGAAAAGAAAAGCCAGTGAGAGAGTGGAGGAGGAGGAACAAGTAAAGGAGGACGAAGGGGAATATATTGAGGAACTTGGAGAGGAATGTGTGGAAGAGAGCGAAGGGGGAGATGAGACAGACGACATAACTGAAACGTCTGAGAAACCACCAGCGAAGAAGAAGAAGAGGAAGAAGAAGAAAAAGAAGAGTAAAGCTGAACCAGAGGAAGTTTCTCTAGATGGAAAAGAGAAAAAGGAGGAGACTGAACATGACCAAGGCCCTGAGGTAGTCTCAGACAAGGAAGGAGGAAAGGAGACGGAACAGGACCAAGGCCCTGAGGTAGTCGCAGGCGAGGAAGGAGGCGAGGAGGAATCCTCTGAAGAAAGCAAGTCAAAAGCCTCAGCCGTTGGCTCTGAAAAGGAAGACCAGTCAAATACTACAAAGAGTGACAAAAAGAAGAAGAAAAGGAAGAAGAAGAAGAAGAAGACGGTAGAGGCGGGAAACGAGGACCAGGCGTCTCAGGCAGGTGACGCTGCTGCTCAAGCAGTGGGAGAGTCCTCTCAAAGCAGAGTCACCAAGCTGCCCAAGAAGAAGGCACAGAACTGGACCGACGCAGCTCGTTCTGGTTCTGCCGACCAAAACGTGAACGTGAGCGCATGGAAGGATCTGTTTGTTCCAGACCCTGTGCTGCGGGCACTGAGCAGCCTTGGCTTTGGTTCACCCACCCCTATTCAAGCCCTGGCTTTGCCCCCAGCGATCAGAGATAAAATGGACATCGTGGGTGCGGCTGAGACAGGTGAGATTTAACTGCATAGATGTTTTGTACAAGAAGATTGTCTTAAAAGAACACACCAACATTTTGGGAAATGAGCTTATTGTCTTCTCCAGAGAGAGACAAGAAGATGGATACCAGTTTCCGCTCTGTACGTTCAGTAGAAAGCTATCTAGCTGCATGTTAGCCTAGCTTAGCACAATGAATGGAAGTGGACATGACCGGTTAGCCTTCGGGAGAGGTGTTAGTTAGACAATGCCTAGGCTAACCGGTCATGTCGCTTTCATTCATTGTGCTAAGCTAGGCTAACGTGCAGCCAGAGGGCTTTCTACTGAACGCACAGAGAGGAAACTGGTATATATCTATTATCTTCTTGTCTCTCTCTGGAGAAGACTATAAGCTAATTTCCCCAAATGTTGGCATGTTCGTTTAAGTTGTACTGCAATGCTTGTTGTTTTCATGTGCACGGCCCTCTATTAAAGTTTGAATCTGTAAAAGTTGTTTATTTGATCACACACTCTCCCAACTCCTAGTTCCATTACTCAAACTAATGGAACTTGTTACACTGTATATTATTATGCACTTTACTGTTTTGCACTCTGGTTAGATGCCAACTTCTTATTGTTGTGTCTGTGTGTGTGTGTGTGTGTGTGTGTGTAATCACAGGTAGTGGAAAGACGCTTTCTTTTGCAATTCCAATGATTCACACAATCCTGGAATGGAAGAAGGGCTCTGAAGACCAAGACGAGGCAGAGGACCAGAAAGAAGTGCCAGAAAAGGTGACTAGTCTCTACCTACCAGATGAGGCCGAAGAGACCGTTGCTGAAGAGACCGTTGCTGAAGAGACCATTGCTGAGGCAGACGATTCCATTGAAACCAATGTTGATACCCCTGCAGAGACCAGCCATACGGCTGGTGATAGCGGGGACGGCAACGTGGAAATAAGTGCCGACTCTACCGCACAACAGGACCAGGAGTGTGAGATGGTGGCTGGGAAGGAGGAGGGCGGAGGCATTGCAGAAGACGACGAAGACGAAATTGACAGCAATGAGGAAGATAACTCTGGGGACGAGGATCTCGGTGAAGAGGTTGAGGATAAAAGGTTTGGATGTGTCAAAGTCATCGAGAATGTGGAGTTTGACTTTGAGACCCCCGCTGAAGCAGCAGCGGAGAGCACCGGCAGCCAGAATCGACCTCTGCTCGGACTGGTTCTCACCCCGACCAGGGAGCTGGCAGTTCAGGTCAAACACCATATCGATGCCGTGGCAAAATTTACTGGTAAGTCATCGGTCTGAAACACTTTAACTGCCAAGAATTGATATGCACCAGGAATGTGTCCTGGTAGTTTGGTGCATACACTCATCCCCTTTTAGACTGGTTGTCAAGAGCATTCCACAACTAAACACTAAACACCGTATTCACATTAGATGAATGTACACAAAATACCTGCTCTAGTGGTTTTCACGACAGGCACTTGATGCTTCACATGTGTGTACATGAGGTGATACTGTGTAATATGATGCGTCTTTGGTCTCTTATGTCTCAAACTGTGTTTTTCTGTGTTGCAGGTATAAAGACTGCATTAATAGTGGGCGGAATGGCACAGCAGAAACAGAGGAGGATGCTGAAGCGCAGGCCAGAGATCGTTGTCGCTACTCCAGGGCGGCTGTGGGAGTTGATCACGGAGCAGAATCCACATCTTCAGAACCTCCGACAGCTCAGGTAGGTCGTGGTTCACACGCCTCTATCCCTTACTTTTGTATTATTATTATTTTATTTATTGTTATTAGTATATGAATGGTCTAAGTTTACATTATCCTACAGGTGCCTTGTCATTGACGAAGCAGACCGCATGGTGGAAAGAGGCCATTTTGCGGAGCTGGACAATCTGCTGGAGATGCTAAACACTGTTCAGTTCAACCCCAAGAGGCAGACGTTTGTGTTCTCCGCCACGCTGACCATGGCCCACAGCCTCCCGATCCGCTTCATGCAGAAGAAGAAGAAGAGGACGGACAACCGGAGCAAGCTGGAGCTCCTCATGGAGAAGGTTGGGATCAGGTCCAGGCCCAAAGTCATCGACCTGACCAGGAAGGAGGCTACAGTGGAGAGCCTGACGGAGACGAGGATCCACTGTGAGAAGGACGAGAAAGACTTCTACCTCTACTACTTCCTGCTCCAGTACCCCGGGCGCACCATGGTGTTCGCCAACAGCATCGACTGCATCAAGAGGCTCAACTCTCTGCTGGTCATCTTGGACGACACTCCGCTACCTCTTCATGCCAACATGCACCAGAAACAGCGCCTCAAAAACCTGGAGAGGTTCGCTGAGAGGGAGAGGTGAGTTGTTATAGACACAACATGGCAGTCAGTGTTTGTTAGGCTAGACTAATTGAGTTATTATTGATAACTCAATTAAGTAATACTGGTAATTGAGTTGTTGAAAGTTTTTTTTTCATTTCTTTTTCACTTTCGACTGAACTGGACTAGCTGCTCTCTACTGCTTCTAGTGTGCTAAGCGAGGCTAGCATGCACCTGGACCCCTCTCTGGGGCTTCTGGATACACACAGATTAAACATTCTTCTCACCTGACTCTGGGGAAGATGGTGAAATAAGTGTATTTCCAAAGTGGTTCCCATTTTGTGTTGGTTCTTCTTGGCATGAAACGGCCACATTTCCTCATGTGTACCGTAGTTTCCTCATGGAGACCTCTTGATTGACATAATGACATGTCCTATGATCGCTTTGTCACACATACTCTTCAGCTTTACCCAACTCTGAGTCCCATATTGACAAGTAATCTCCACACTCGTATTTCCAGCTGCGTTCTGCTGACCACTGATGTAGCAGCAAGAGGACTGGACATCCCAGATGTTCAACATGTCATTCACTACCAGGTACAGTATGTCTTTTGACACTCAACATCTCTAACATTATGCAGTCTTTAGCTATTATCTTACTTGGTGAAGTTATTTAAGCAATTCGTTCTTAGCATTACAAAACTGTAATCACAGTATTATTACACATTGTAACACATTGGCATTAAAAGCTAGAATCTTTTGAATGGCAGATAATTGGATTATTCTTTTTGCAGTACATCAGATACAAGGTAAGGACTACAATGGGGGAAATAAGTATTGAACACATCAGCATTTTGTCCCGTAAATATATTTCCATGTGGCCATTCAAGTGAAATTTTCACCAGACTTTGGTATTAACTCAGGGAATCCAGACAGAAAATCTAAACATTAAAGTGGAGATGAAGCATAGCGATAAATACATATTCATAGCATCACATTAGTATTTAGATAAGCCACAGAAAAAAATCACGTTTTATAAAAATAAGCAGTTTCTAAGAAAAAACGATTTGTTATGTGCATTTTTGAAGCATTTATCATTATGGGCGCGGCCATTTTGTTGCTGACGTCATGGGGCTTGTTTGGTGTATACACTGCTGGTTAGCTGCCTATAGTGAATGGGTCAGTCAGTAAATAAAATGTTGCCTACAAAACAACGGGACCGCGGTGGTTCTGTTTGTATTGCTCCTGGCTGTTCAAACTAATTTTACCATGTGAGAGAGAGGAAAGTTGGTTAATTTCTAGTGATGGCGAGATGAAGCTTCATGAAGCATTGAGGCTTTCCATCCAATAGTACCACACATGTGTTGAAGCTTCATGGTGTATTTGCTCTACTGTGCCATCAAGTGGACAATAAATGTAGAACAGGCAGAGTGATGATGATGCCAATAAACAAATAATAATGTGTCTGTTTTTCTAACAGAATGATGGCAGGGACAGAGGAGAAAGTGCTTGTGTTACTACAACATTCTATAATTTAATATAGTGTTTTTCTAACAGAATGATGGCAGGGACAAGTGCTTGCTTCATTCATTTTTATTCAGAAAAAGCAACTCAAAATCGACATGCCATCCTGCATTTGGATCATACAGATGTGATCAGATTAGGCACAGCAAGTTAGACATTACAGCAAGTTTATATGTAACGGAGATGATATCAAATGGTCACCTTTTTTGCATTGTGTTTAACTTTCTTCGATGCCCCGAGGGAGTTTAGAACCTGGGTCTGCCGTGACACGGGCGACAGGTGACAGCACAGACCGCTACACCAAGGTGAATTCACTCTTCATGACGTGTAAAGTGTGTCTTTTTAAGTGGAGTGAGTTTAACTCGCAGTACCGCTACTCGCCAGTCACTTCACAACGCTTGAAGTCCATCGTGACTGACGGTGCCTCGCGCTACCATCTGTTATATATATGTTGGGATTATTAGGATACACATTTATTTGTCTTTCCCAGTACTCCACGGGATTCTCCAACGCAAAGAAACTCGTAATGAATTCCTATGTCGACACTTGTGTTGCGGGGATGTTCCGGGGAACATAGGGATGATCCCGTGTTGGAGACGCGTTGGGAACCAACCCCGAAGCCATTTCCTGAGATCAGTGACGCGGAGTGAGGCTTCGGGGGCGGTACACCCCCAACCGAGGCTTCGGACGTCATCAGTACGTCACCTGATACGCGCTTCGATACAGGCTCCACATAAAAAAAGCTGGATTGCTCGACACAAGCTCCGAAGCCTCGCTTCAAACGTCACATCACTATTAATTTCCACAAACTACCAGTGAAAAAAACAGTGTTGTTGGCACGTTGGCTCAGGCTGGCTGCACTCAGGCGGCGCGACCAGCCTGTTGGACAGGGAAGGAGGATCTGCAGCGAACACTTCATTGCCTCGGATTATGTTGTTGGGGTGGGATGTTTGTCCAGAAGACCACTAATCAGCTGAAGCCGGACGCGGTTCCCTCAGTCTTCGACAGACAGACCGGCCCAGGCAGTTCAGCGTCGCGGAGCATTCAGCCTGCTGGCTACCTAGATCCACTTCAACCAGCGTCGCGGAGCATTCAGCCTGCTGGCTACACAGCTTGTCGGTGTGCTAATAGCCTCGGCAAGCTAACGGTAGCTGGCTACACAGCTTGTCGGTGTGCTAATAGCCTCGGCAAGCTAACGGTAGCTGGCTACACAGCTTGTCGGTGTGCTAATAGCCTCGGCAAGCTAACGGTAGCTGGCTACACAGCTTGTCGGTGTGCTAATAGCCTCGGCAAGCTAACGGTAGCTGGCTACACAGCTTGTCGGTGTGCTGGAGCCTCGGCAAGCTAACGGTAGCTGGCTCCAGGCTATTAGCACATCGACAAGCTGCTGGAGCTCCCGACGCTCGGCTGGTTGAAGTGGATCTAGGTAGCCAGCAGGCTGAATGCTCCGCGACGCTGGTTGAAGTGGATCTAGGTAGCCAGCAGGCTGAATGCTCCACGACGCTGAACTGCCTGGGCCGGTCTGTCTGTCGAAGACTGAGGGAACCGCGTCCGGCTTCAGCTGATTAGTGGTCTTCTGGACAAACATCCCACCCCAACAACATAATCCGAGGCAATGAAGTGTTCGCTGCAGATCCTCCTTCCCTGTCCAACAGGCTGGTCGCGCCGCCTGAGTGCAGCCAGCCTGAGCCAACGTGCCAACAACACTGTTTTTTTCACTGGTAGTTTGTGGAAATTAACCAACTTTCCTCTCTCTCACATGGTAAAATTTGTTTGAACAGCCAGGAGCAATACAAACAGAACCACCGCGGTCCCGTTGTTGTAGGCAATATTTTATTTACTGACTGACCCATTCACTATAGGCAGCTAACCAGCAGTGTATACACCAAACAAGCCCCATGACGTCAGCAAAAAATGGCGGCGCCCATGTTGAAAACAGGGATATTATATTTGATTTTTCAGACAAATAAGATAGATTTCACATTTGATTATAGAACCCTGTCTTACACAAGGTACACAACAAACAAACTAGGATCACATTGTTCACTGCTTCATCTCCACTTTAAAGTCCATACATAAATAAAGTTATGTGTAATAAAGTGGAATGACATGATAACTGAAATTAATTCAATACTTAGTGGAGAAGCCTTTGTTTGTAATGACAGCTCCAAGGATGCCTTCTGTATGATGTAACTAATCACCCACAGTATTCAGGTGTGATTTTGGCCCATTCCTCTACACAGATTGTCTTTAAATCTTGAAGATTGCGGAGGGGCCTCTTGTGAATCTGGATCTTCAGATGCTTCCACAAATGTTCAATTGGGTTTAAGTCAGGTGATTGACTGGGCCATTCCAACAAGTTGATTTTCTTTCTCTGAAATCAACTGCAAGTTTCCTTTGCTGTATGTTTTGGATTGTTGTCATGGTGGAAGGTCCACCCACGTGTCATCCTCAGCATCCTGGTGGATGGCAGCAGGTTCATCTCAAGAATCTCTCTGTACATGGCTCCATTCATTGTTCCTTCAATGATATGAAGTCTGCCAGTACCAGGAGAGGAGAAGCAGCCCCACACCATGATACTTCCACCTCCAAACTTCACTGTTGGTAGTGTTATTCTGGTAATGTGCAGTGCCATTTCTTCTCCAAACATGGTGTGTTGTGTGACAGCCAGAAAGTAACATTTTGGTCTCATCTGACCAGAGTACATGCTCCCAGTAATTCACTGGCTTGTCCAAATGTTGTTAGGCAAACTTTAATTAAACAAGCTTCAACATGTCTTTTTTTCAGTAGTGGAGTGTTGCTGGCTGAGCGCGCACAGAGGCCATGGCGGTGGAGTGCATTGCCTATGGTCCTTTCTGTCACAGTTGTACCTGCTGCCTCCAAGTCTTTCTGGAGCTCTTTCCTAGTGGTCCATGGCTCTCTGGCTACTCTTCTAAGTATCCTTCTGACTCCCTGATCAGAAATGTTGTGAGGAGCACCTGTGCATGGCCGGTTGATGATGGAGTGATGTTGCTTCCACTTATGGATAATGCCCCCAATGGTGCTTACTGGAAGATTCTGAAGTTGTGAAATACGTCTTTAGCCAATTTTATTTTCATGATTTGCAACAATAATAATAATAAAAAATTCAATTTGTACTGCACTTTACATTTGTGAAAATCTCAAAGTGCTACAGGAGATAAAGATAAAAAGTTAAATGAATAAAAAACAATTAAAATGAGTAGAACAACCAATGAAATGGAAGAACATAAAAATAATAATAATAAAAATGAAGTAAAAGTAAAAGAATAATTCAGGCAAATGCCTTGTTAAAAAGAAATGTTTTTAGGCCCCTTTTAAAAACCTCAACGGACTGTGGTGCTCTCAGATGGTCGGGGAGGGCATTCCACAGCCGAGGAGCAGCTGAGCAAAAGGCCCGGTCACCCATGGTGCAGAGGTGTGTCCTGTGTATGGGTTGGAGTGTGTTTGAGTGTCCAGAGCGGGTGGAGGTCGGTCGGGGGAGCGATAAGCTCTTTTATAACAATAACTTGACAACACATAGTAGCTGCAGCTATTTGGTTTGGGACAGCTCTCTGTCACCGGAAGGGCACGCAGATGGTATCTACTGCGCATGGGCGTTTTCGCAACAACGGCTCATGCAGACTACACGCTGTTGTCTGCGCGTTTTTTAGCGTTTCTCCAAAACGCAAACACAATTTTGCGTTTCAGCCGTATCCACAAAAAAACGCCAAAAAACGCATTTCTGTGTAATAGGGACATGAAACGTATTCAAAAACGTATAAAAAAAACGCCACAAATACACTAGTCTAACCATGGCCTTAGATAGGAGGGGGCGTTGCTGTGGATGCACTGATGGCAGGGAGACCTTGTATTCAAACCTGGAGGAGACAGGGAGCCAGTGTAGGGAATGGAGTATGGGTGTGATGTGATCATATTTCCGCACTCTCATCAGGATCCTAGCAGCACAGTTCTGGATGTGTTGGAGCTTCTGGATGCTCTTGCTAGGGATCCCGATGAGCAGTGCGTTCCAGTAGTCAAGCCTTGAGGAGACAAAGGCATGAACGAGCTTTTCCGCATCTGGCAGGGTGAGTGTGGGACGGAGTCTTGCTATGTTTCTAAGGTGGAAGAATGAGGTTTTGCACAGGTGCTTAACACTTTCACTGCCCAAGCTTAATTCCTTTTTACCTCCTTGAATGCCCAGCACCACTTCAATGTTAACACTTTGGGTGCCATGGGTTAAATTCATTATCAACCGTAGGTTGCCGGCTCTATTTGTCTATAGAGAAAGTCCCCTTCTTTGCAGGGCTATAACTTTTTAAATTCTATTGCTACATTGCCATTATTAGGGCCCATTCAAAGTCCTATATGTATTGTTCATTGTGTAGCAACGTTAAACTTTTTCATTCACATATTCATAGTAAAGTATGGTCTAATCTATAAGTATGTTTTCATCTCTTTCTGCAGCTTTCTCCAGAACGTGATCTATAGCCCCAAATACATTATATTGATGATGCAATACAGTTTTATGGCAATCAGCGCGATATAAAAAATTCCAACTAGACGTACTTCTAGAAGTTACTACACGTCATCTGATGTTGACCGGATGGGCTAGGGGGCGTTTATAATTCCGTGGGCAGCGTTATACCAATCATCTAATGTGGGTCAAATGTTGATAATAGCAGTTAGTATCGAAGACGGTAATTTTACACGCTAAAACTCACCCCAGTCTCCGCGCGCCGTTGGGCGATCATCGTAGAGTAGACATTTTACCATTATGGGATGTCGATTTACCCGGTCCATCTCCAGCTTGTATAATGGTATATACGTCCAAATCATGTTGTTTATCGAGTTATTGGCAATCGATCGCTATGTAGTGTGTCGAGATCGAGTCCCGGGACCTATAGCGAGTGCCCGGAAGTAATATGGCAGACCAGCACAACCTCTACGGCACTTCCTGTTAAGCGATTGCGCCGATCGGCCACCAGATGGCGCTCCTGAACCGCCAGAGAGCTCAGTGGGTCCTCCTGGTGGATCTCAGGCCAGCGGAGGGGAAATATGAATCCGATCCCAGATTTTTGAAATATTGATATTAAAGACGCTGTAAAGCGTCCTCTGCAACTTGAGCATGGCCGGGAATGACGCTTTTAAGCGTTTTCCGGCAGTCAAAGTGTTAACGTTAATATCGCCTAATCTATGTTTTAAATTATGTGTCTAATCTGCCCGTCGCTTATCAAAGACTCATTTTCCAGTCAACATTGTCATAGCAGATTGTTTTTTTATCGCTTCATTTCCGTTTTCTAGCATTTTGAAAAGCACTCGTTTTCATGGAAAAATTAAGACATTCCATGATAATCGCCCTTTACTGGAATATTCTAGAACGTTGTCATTTTTCGGCCTATTTATGAATCGTTTTCAAATAAACGCTAGATTATCGATAGTATATGTGTACGCATGCACGCTCTGGCCGCAAGCTGAAAATCGATTCTCCTATTTCCTGACCGCTCGCACAGTCAATCAGCCATATCACATAATCACATAAAAGCTTATATCTCCGTGAAAACGAGTCTGATTATCCTAAGACTGGTAACATAGATTCCTTACCTGAGATCAGATGGTATCCAAATGGATTATTCCAATTCCTGATCGCCATTTGAAAAAATCGATCCTTTTATTGATTCACCGTGTATACTGTAAAAACACATAATCCCTGCTGCTCTGAGGCTCACTAGTGGAGCTGATCGACCCCGGCTGTGTGAGTGAGAAGTAAAATGTGGAGTCAGGGATTTTCTTTCTCATTCATTTTCATTGAGTTCAATCCAAAAGGGTGAATTACCATCTGGGAGACGATAGGGGGCGCTTTTTTCACATCTGAGTGCCTGGAGTGGCTGAATTTCCAACGGTAGACTCGGTTGATGAAATATGATTTCAGATCGCTAATTAAAAAAATAAACTAGAAAATACGAGAATTCTCGTGAGTGGGCATTCAACCCGCGGGGGGTAAACCCGAGAAAACTCGGGTTTGGCAATCAAAGTGTTAATGTGGGAGTCAAATGTCAGTTGGGGGTCCATTTTTATGCCCAGGTTCGTTATTACAGGTGAGAGGGGGAGGTTCTGGCTGGAAAAGGTGATGCTGGTTATTGGGGATGATTTGGTTTGGTGTGGGGTGCCGATTAATAATAATAATGATAATAACTTTATTTGTATAGCACTTTTCATACAGAGGTTGCAGTTCAAAGTGATTAAAATGGCTTCTGTTTTGGCCACCGTCGGCAGCTATCAGAAGGTCATTAGTATAATAAGTTATAAGTTATTGTGTTTGAGGTGGTTTGGGCGGCCACTACCTTTTCCAGCACCTTGGAGAGAAAGGGCAGGTTGGAGATGGGCCTGTAGTTAGAGAGAACTTCCGGGTCGAGGGTGGGTTTTTTTCAGGAGGGGTGTAATGATGGCTGTTTTTAGAGCAGGTGGAACATGGCCGGCTTGGAGGGAGTGGTTAATGGCTGTGGTGATGAGAGGACTTATGGCAGTTAGATGTGTTTTTACAAGGGCTGTGGGGAAGGGGTCAAGAGAGCAAGTGGAAGGTTTCATTTTGGTGATAATGTCCTCAACTTCTCGCTGCGAGATGTTGGCCAAGCAGCGGAGAGGCTGGGAGATCCCTGGCTGTGGGGCGGCGGTCAGGGGAGGTGGAGTGGAGGAGTGAGAGGGCGGAGCGGATGGTGTTGACCTTAGACCTGAAGGCGTTAAGGATGCTGTTGCATTTATCGTCTGTGGTGTCATTGTGAGTGGCTGATTTGAGGAGATTATTGATGGTGGAGAGTTACCGGGGCTGTTGTTGATGATGTTGGAGTAGAATGATGTCCGTGCATCTCTGAGGGCCTTTGTGTAGGCCTTCCGGTGGTCTCTGTATGCCTCTCTGTGGACAGTGAGCCCTGACGCCTTGGAACGGCGCTCAAGGACACGGCCTGTTGCCTTCAGTTTCCGCAGCTCACTGGTAAACCAGGGGGAGGAGCGTGAGAAGGAGACTGATTTTATTTTGACTGGGGCGTGAAGATCCAGGAGCCGGCTTAGGGTGCTGTTGTATAGGTCAACTGATTCAGTGGCAGATGAAGGGGTTGCAGAGAGATGATGATGGAGGTCCAGGGCTATGGTGTCAGGGTTGATGTTTTTGATGTTCCTGAAGTGAATTTGGCGTTTGGGCTTGTCGTGGGGGGAGGGGAATGGCAGCTCCATTGAGATGACCCTGTGGTCAGACACACCCATCTCGTATACCAGCAGGTTGCTGATCAGGGCAGTCACTGATGACCAGGTCGAGTGTGTGTCCCCTGTTGTGTGTTGGGACATCGACGTGCTGTGTGAGGTGGAGGCAGTCCAGTAGTTGTAGTAGTTCAGATGCAGGGGGGGAGGAGGGGGTGTCGACGTCAATTTGATTGGGGAGATCCGTCCATTTGATTCGCAGTCTGACGGAATTGGCTACCTGGTATAATATGATTTGTAGATGCATACACATTGAAACAAAAATTTAGCCAATCAGAGGCGCCAAATATGAAGAAAAAAAAATTCTGCCGCGCCGCGCCAAGCAGTCATCACTCAGCGACTCGAGAGACGGGATTACGCTGCTCGCTCCGGAGGCTCGCTCCGCAGTTGCAGCTGCAGGCTATTGGGCGAGTTACACATTTGCGAGGTCTGAGAAGTCTGTCCGCCACATGGCAGGGTAACAAAATAGTCATGTAAAATAATTAAAAACTGCGGTGTGTTTTGGTTTTACGAGTCGCCTTTTTTGCAGCCTTGCGCGTCAACTCTGCTTGTTGACCGACGTCACAGCCACCACGCTGCTTGCACTCGCTGCTATACCGATTTGCTAACGATAGCTTAATAGCGTCGGTTAAATGGAAGGAGTAAGCCGGCCACTAAAAAGTAAACCCACCGCGGGTTTCTCAGATGAAAAGGATCAGCGGGACCACCTAACAAAAGAAAGTTTTGAGAGGAGAGGACGTTTGAAGAGACTGGCTACTGGCTAGGCAGCGCTACTGGGGGCTGTAGTGGTGAGTTGTTAACTTGTTCCGTGTGCCGCAACTATGTCAAAAAGAAAAACAGAAACAACACGTTTGTCATTGTCATGTTACTTCACAGTACAATACGTGAGTCCCCTGCTGTGGTTGTGAGTATAAGTTTATTAGCTTAACTCCGTAGCAACATCACACAGGTGTATCTGTAGACAGTCTCCTCCCCACCGTATGTATCTTTTTTCTACCATCCCCTCCTAATGTACAGTCTCCTCCCCATCATATGTATATAATCTCTGTTAGGATCTATGGGTAACAGTACTGTATATTTCTCTCCCACCCACCCCCTCCTAATGTACAGTCTCCTCCCCATCATATCATGTATATTTATGTCTCTGTCTGTGTTTTGTGTATTTTGTATGTTTGTTTTTGCTGCCATTTTGGCCAGGTCTTGCTCGAAAAAGAGATCTTTGATCTCAAGTGACTACTGACTACCTGGTAAAATAAAGGTAAAATAAAATGTATATAATCTCTGTTGGGATCTATGGGTAACAGTACTGTATATTTTCTCCCACCCCCTCCTAATGTACAGTCTCCTCTCCATCATATGTATAATCTCTGTCAGGATATATGGGTAACATTACTAGGGATGGGTACCGAATTCGGTACTTTTGAGGTACCGAACCGAAACACGTCGGTACTACAGAGTATCGATTCAAGTGAGATACTTTTTTTTTTTTTTTTTTTTAATATACTTTTTTTTTTTTGCTTTTTTTTTCATGTCAACGTTCACACACACAATATATGCTTACCTAGGATTTGACTTGATTCAACAACAAAGCAGTCGGAGCAATGGCAAGCCGAAAACGGTCGAAATTGTAGTTATTTGAAGTTTGGATTATTTTTTTCACGACTGAGGTAGGTAAATAAAAATGTTTGAGACTAAAGTACCGAAAAAAGGTACCGTTGGGTACCGGTATCGATTCACAGGTACCGGTACCGTATCGGTTCAAATGTGAAGGGTACCCATCCCTAAACATTACTGTATATTTGCATATCGTATATGTCACAAATGTAACAGTACTATATACCTGTATGTCCCTATGTCATGATGTCAATGTCATGTATGTCATAAATGTCACTATGAATTGAAAATGGGGGACCCTGATGATGTAAACAAGACAAACGTCTTTCTCTGGTCTGCATCCCCTTAACAATTGTGTGTATTGAGCCATACTGTATTGTACCCATTCTGCAATCTGTTAAATATTGATTGATTGAACATTTTATTAACAGAATTGCAGAATGGGTACAATACAGTACGGCTCAATACACACAATTGTTATGGGGATGCAGACCAGAGAAATACTTTCGTCTTGTTTACATCAGGGTCCCCCATTTTCAATTCATCATAACATGACATACAAATAGACAATACTGCTACATCTATACATTTATGACATACCAGATTTACAAATACAGTATTGTTTGTGATACAAAAATAGTCTAAAAAAAGAGAGTATATACATTGGAGGAGGTTGGGTAGGTGGGGTGGTACATTGGAATGAATGAATGAATGAAAACTTTATTTAACAGATTGCAGAATGGGTACAATACAGTACGGCTCAATACATACAATTGTTAAGGGGATGCAGACCTGAGAAAGACGTTTGTCTTGTTTACATCAGGGTCCCCCATTTTCAATTCATATAGACATTTATGACATACACAACATACATGACATTTATGGCATAGGGACATATAGGTATTTAGTACTGATACATTTGTGACATAACGGTATTCAAATATACAGTACTGTTACCCCTAGATCCTGACAGAGTATATACATATGATGGGGAGGGGACTGTACATTAGGAGGGGGTGGGTGGGTGGGAGGGAAATATACATACGGCGGGGAGGGAATATATACATGCGGTGGTGAGGAGACTATTAGGAGGTGGTGGGGGTTTTGGGCATTTACGGTGGCCAGTTTCGAATTGCAGCCTCCCGTAGGTGCTCTTTAAGAGCGGTTTTGAATGTGGGCAGGGATTCACATTCCTTTACAGCTTTGGGTAGGGCGTTCCACATTGTTGTGGCATAATTGCGAAACGTGTTTAGTCCCTTGTTTGAGCCGAATCTGGGTTTAACATGATTTGTTGAGCTTTCTCTGGTGTAGTGGTTGTGGTATTCACTGACCTTTGGGAAGTATTTTGACATGTACATGGGCACCCCGGTCGTATAGTGTATCTTGTAGACCAGGCCCATTGCAAGTTGCTGTACTCTGTCGTCTACTCTAAGCCATCCTAGGTTGGCAAAGTGGGCAGGGGTGAGGTGGGTTCTGGGGTTCAGGTCAAGTAGTAGTCTGACCAGTTTGTTTTGTGATGTTTGTAATTTTGTTTTAAGCGCCTTTGAGGTGCTTTGGTACCATGAGGTGCACGCATAGTCATAGTACCCTTGAATGAGTGCTCCTGCCAGAGTCTTCAGGGTATTCTTGTTTACCAGAGAGGAGATCCGGTACAAGAATCTAGTTCGTTGGTTGACTTTTTTTATTACATTGGATGCCATTTTGTCACAGGAAAGATTTGCCTCTAGGATGGAACCCAGGTAGGTAATTTCGTCTTTCCTTGTGACAATATTGTCACCCACTGTAACTGAGAATCCGTCGGTCTTGCTGAGTTTGTTATTTGAACCGAAGAGAATGGACTCTGTTTTGCCCATGTGTAATGATAGTTTGTTATCAGCGAGCCATATGCAGATTTTGCCTAGTTCCGTGCTGAGGGTTTTTTCAACCTGCAATTTGTTCTTGTCAGAGACCAGCAGGGCTGAGTCGTCCGCAAACAGGAACAAGTTGCAGTCACAGGCTGACGACATGTCATTTGCATAAATTAGGAAGAGTAGCGGTCCTAGTATGCTTCCTTGTGGAACACCACAGCTCACTGTGAGGGGGGGGGATAGAGTACCGTTTACCTCTACCATCTGTTCTCTCCCCTCCAGGTAGGATTGCATCCAGCTCACTGATAAGCTATCAAAACCAATTGCTTTTAGCTTGTCCATTAGAATGGAGTGATTGACAGTGTCGAAGGCCTTTTGTAGGTCCAGCAGGAGGTGGTTGGGTAGGCGGGGTGGGGTAACTATACATTGGATTATCGACAACCTTACTTGGTCCCAAGAAGAGGGTCTCGTGTATTAAATAAAGTTTTCATTCATTCACTCTGGATCTGGTAAATCCAGTAGCAATACACACAATTGCAGAATGGGTACAATACAGTATGGCTCAATACACACAATTGTTAAGGGGATGCAGACCAGAGAAAGATGTTTGTCTTGTTTACATCATCGGGGTCCCCCATTTTCAATTCAGTGACATTTATGACATACACAACATACAGTTCATGACATTTATGACATAGGGACATACATGACTTACAGGTATAGTACTGTTACATGTCACATATACGATATGCAAATATACAGTACTGTTACCCAGAGATCCTAACAGTAAATATATACATATGATGAGGAGGAGACTGTACATTAGGAGGGGGTGGGTGGGTGGTAAAAAATATATACAAACGGTGGGGAGGAGACTGTCCATTGTTGTTGTGGCATAATTGCTAAACGTGTTTAGTCCCTTGTTTGTATGATAACAAGCCGTTTAGTTCATGGTTCAAAGTAATGGGAAAGGTGCTAGCTCGCCATCAATCAGAAGCTAGCCACAAGACTTGCATTCACGCTCTCCAGCACACAGCCTCCCTGCCTGGCACAACAACCACAACAGTAGGGTATATAGTCACAGTCAGGACAGTAGGCTCTACAAGTAGGCTCCCTTAAAACGCTAACGCTATTAAAAAAAATAGTGGAGATTAAAATAAGAATATGACTTGGCCTGAAGAAATTCAGTCAGGAGATTTTTTTTGCTTTAATCCCTGCCTAAAATTAGGATGTTGAGTTGTGAGGAGATCGTGCAGTTCTGGGATAAAAAGGTAGTTTGGTTTAGGTGGCCGGTAAATTAGTAATACTGTCATAGTGGAGGGAGGTTTGCATTTAAATCCAAGACATTCAAATGAAGAAGGTGCAGGCAGAGGGAGGGGAGACAGGTCCAGGTCATTCCTGTGCAGGATGGCTAAACCACCACCTCTACCAGTGCTGCATGCTTTCTCCAGGTATGTGTAACCAGGAGGACATGCCTTGTTGAGGGATGTATAGTCCCCTGGCTGGTGCCAGATCTCAACAAGGCACATTTTTTTCCAGAATGTGGTCATGGTGGATGAGAGAGGATTTTTCCTTGAGGGTTTGTAAGTTAAAAAGTTCAATCTTGACTGTTGGTGGGGTGGTGTATTTCTGCAGGGGCCGGAGTAAGCTGGAATCCACTCCACGTTTTGCAATCTGTTTGTGAAGGTCTTGAGAGCCCTTTGCTTTTACCCATCAGTTGATGTCTCTTGTGTGGCACCTTGGTAACAAAAAAAAACATTTTATAATATATATATATTCTAACCCAGTTGACATTATTAGCACAGATAGGAGGTAGAGTTGCCTCCTAATTAGTTTTGGTTTTCAGCTAGTTCCTTGCTGTGGTGTACTGCTTTTTCTTAGTGTACTGCTTTTTCTTAGTGTGTCCAATACTTTTTTCCTGTTTCATTCCACTTTATTACACATAACTTTATTTACGTATGGACTTTAATGTTTAGATTTCTTGTCTGGATTTCTTGAGTTAATACAAACGTCTGGTGCAGATTTCGCTTGAATACGCTCATTGGAAATACATTTACTGAACAAAATGTTGATGTGTTCAATACTTATTTCCCCCATTGTATATGTTACCAATCTTGCGTTGATCCGATGATTTTTTCGCCGCGATTGCAGCGTGTGTCTGTAATGTACTGTGTAATGTTTGCCGTTGGTGGCGCTCGAAGCATAGAACCACCCCCTTTCGTGAATGCAAGAGGAAACATAATACAGATAATCTAGCGTTGATTTCAGATCGATTCAATAATCAAGTGAGAAATGGCACCATAAATAGTGAAATGCAGATAAGGGCTGTTTTGGCTGCGTTCCCTGGGATTACACAGAATCGCGCTGGAACTATGCTCGTATTCACCATGG
Organism: Notolepis coatsorum; assembly: GCF_963971535.1. Lineage (NCBI taxonomy): Eukaryota > Metazoa > Chordata > Actinopteri > Aulopiformes > Paralepididae > Notolepis > Notolepis coatsorum. The sequence continues at coordinate 38,473,573 of NC_140167.1, forward strand.
TATAAAAAGGAAATGTATTGATGGGGAAAAAAAATTCAATTCATATAGACATTTATGACATACACAACATACATGACATTTATGGCATAGGGACATATAGGTATTTAGTACTGATACATTTGTGACATAACGGTATTCAAATATACAGTACTGTTACCCCTAGATCCTGACAGAGTATATACATATGATGGGGAGGGGACTGTACATTAGGAGGGGGTGGGTGGGTGGGAGGGAAATATACATACGGCGGGGAGGGAATATATACATGCGGTGGTGAGGAGACTGTCTATTAGGAGGTGGTGGGGGTTTTGGGCATTTACGGTGGCCAGTTTCGAATTGCAGCCTCCCGTAGGTGCTCTTTAAGAGCGGTTTTGAATGTGGGCAGGGATTCACATTCCTTTACAGCTTTGGGTAGGGCGTTCCACATTGTTTGTTAGGACAGTAGGCTCTACAAGTAGGCTCCCTTAAAACGCTAACGCTATTAAAAAAAATAGTGGAGATTAAAATAAGAATATGACTTGGCCTGAAGAAATTCAGTCAGGAGATTTTTTTTGCTTTAATCCCTGCCTAAAATTAGGATGTTGAGTTGTGAGGAGATCGTGCAGTTCTGGGATAAAAAGGTAGTTTGGTTTAGGTGGCCGGTAAATTAGTAATACTGTCATAGTGGAGGGAGGTTTGCATTTAAATCCAAGACATTCAAATGAAGAAGGTGCAGGCAGAGGGAGGGGAGACAGGTCCAGGTCATTCCTGTGCAGGATGGCTAAACCACCACCTCTACCAGTGCTGCATGCTTTCTCCAGGTATGTGTAACCAGGAGGACATGCCTTGTTGAGGGATGTATAGTCCCCTGGCTGGTGCCAGATCTCAACAAGGCACATTTTTTTCCAGAATGTGGTCATGGTGGATGAGAGAGGATTTTTCCTTGAGGGTTTGTAAGTTAAAAAGTTCAATCTTGACTGTTGGTGGGGTGGTGTATTTCTGCAGGGGCCGGAGTAAGCTGGAATCCACTCCACGTTTTGCAATCTGTTTGTGAAGGTCTTGAGAGCCCTTTGCTTTTACCCATCAGTTGATGTCTCTTGTGTGGCACCTTGGTAACAAAAAAAAACATTTTATAACCCATCAATATATTCTAACCCAGTTGACATTATTAGCACAGATAGGAGGTAGAGTTGCCTCCTAATTAGTTTTGGTTTTCAGCTAGTTCCTTGCTGTGGTGTACTGCTTTTTCTTAGTGTGTCCAATACTTTTTTCCTGTTTCATTCCACTTTATTACACATAACTTTATTTACGTATGGACTTTAATGTTTAGATTTCTTGTCTGGATTTCTTGAGTTAATACAAACGTCTGGTGCAGATTTCGCTTGAATACGCTCATTGGAAATACATTTACTGAACAAAATGTTGATGTGTTCAATACTTATTTCCCCCATTGTATATGTTACCAATCTTGCGTTGATCCGATGATTTTTTCGCCGCGATTGCAGCGTGTGTCTGTAATGTACTGTGTAATGTTTGCCGTTGGTGGCGCTCGAAGCATAGAACCACCCCCTTTCGTGAATGCAAGAGGAAACATAATACAGATAATCTAGCGTTGATTTCAGATCGATTCAATAATCAAGTGAGAAATGGCACCATAAATAGTGAAATGCAGATAAGGGCTGTTTTGGCTGCGTTCCCTGGGATTACACAGAATCGCGCTGGAACTATGCTCGTATTCACCATGGTATAAAAAGGAAATGTATTGATGGAAAAATTATCTGTTTTTTGCATGTTGACCGGAAGAAACTCACTGACAATCGACGGCGTTATTAGATCCATAGCTATAATATTTAATATAGGTTTAGCACTGCAAAACACTGGCATTTATCTCATTGACCAGAGTGTTGGCACTAAAGGCCCACAGTGCCCCCTGATAAACGGCACTTGATGTGTTAACGTCGTAAAGAAATATAAGAAATTCCGCACTAAGCCCTAAATTCAGAGCAGAGCCGCATCAAAAACAGGCAAAAGGATCGACTCAAGAGCTAACAATCGGTGGTATTACCCACTTCATAGTGTCATCATCCAGTGCAAAAGAGTGGAGTGTTTTGTTTAGTTATTTCTCTTTTTTACTTGAAGCACAGAGTGAAAAGTTTGCTTAAAATGTGTTTAAAAACTCAGAAGGGAATGTTTTGTTTAGTTGAAGCAATGAGAAGAAGCTTATAAGCACTTTAAAATGTAACTATTTCTGAGTTGCAGCACTTAAAAACATTAAATGGACTGTTACATCTTATTAAATTGTGGACATTTATTCATTCCCACTTAGACACTATTTCTGATGGTATTCTGAAATATAAAAAAACGGAAAAAAACAGAATTTGGGAACAAATTAAATGGAATAAAAAAAAATGTACGATTTCATATGGCTCTAGCCTAGTAGAGGTTGCCGTTTGACAGCATTACAGATTGTACATGTTAAGGGCCCAATCATTAATCCAAATGTCAACAAAAGCATAGTGTTGCCACAGAAATCTAAAGCTATGAGTTAGAAGATATTTATATTCTTGAATTGAATGGCATCGCTATTTGGGAGTTGAATATGTATCGTGGTGCTTTCAGGGGTTTATTTGTGTGTACCATTTTATAAAAATTTGCATTAATTGTTTTCACGCCAGGTTCCCAGAACAACCGAGACATATGTTCATCGTAGCGGTCGGACAGCAAGAGCTGCTAAAGAGGGTCTCAGCTTACTCCTGATTGGTCCAGATGATATGATCAACTTCAGAAAGATCTACCAGAGTCTTGGAAAGGATGAGGACCTTCCCATGTTTCCTGTACAGACCAAATGCATGTCCGTCATTCAGGTGAGATTCAGCAGTTGCCCACAACAATGGGTACTCCTTCTGTTCTTGGAAAATATTCTAAGTCCCAAGGTTTTGGGATGGTCCCTTTTTTTAAATCATCATGAACAAAACATCAGCTATGAAAGGATGTCTCTTTTACATTAAACAAATGATATAATACTTGATACTTTAATGGCCAAAAATAGAACGTACTTAAGTAAATATAGGAGTAAATACTTTTGATGTAAAAACTCTTTTTAATGTAAAAATACTTTGTTACATATACAAATGTAACACACAATGCAAACAATAAAGAATTAGTTTGAAAGAAAGGACCTTGCGCAGAAAATGTATCTGTAAACGATGGCGAGCGAGTTGATGCACGCAGACCTACTGTATACCAACAGTCGAGAGACCAGGGTTTAAGGTTTAAGCGTTTCACCTGCATATGCCTATAAAATAAATGTGCACGAACCGGAAAAATTATTTAGGAGCACATGTGCGAGTAAAGATTATATCCTACACACAGTTCAACGACCTAAGCTATTAACATTAGCTGCTAATGTCAACTAATCTGGTCCCAAAACAGTTAACTAATCCTGGAGTCATCCTGGAGCTCATATGGGAGCACTGGGAGATAGTTAGTGGAGATGGTTAATTAATGATGCTAAGCTGCGGTCCTTTCTCTCTCTCATTAAATCATTAAGTCTGCTATAATCCATTCTCTCTCTCGTGTGTGTGTGAGTGAGAGAGTGTTGTGTATTAGTGATTCTGCCTAAACAAGCCAGGACTGGATGGTGCAAGCGTTTCACTCGCATTCGTGACTAAAATAGATTTCTGCAAACCAGAATATTTATTTAGGAGCACGTGTCCGAATGCGCTCCGCATTCACAATGGTAACCGAATTTCGTGACGCGCCTCTTTGCTATGGAGTGATCCAGCACCGGGTTGAACTAAAGGTTCAACGTTAAATTTAATGGACCACATTAAGCACTGAGGTTCACCTCATCGTTCCCTCCTTGGGCACGACCGTGTAGAACAGGCTACAAAGACACCCGTCTTAACCTCTTGAGCCCTAGCCCTATTTTCAGAAAATCTGCCTAAAAATACATACCTAAGTAAATGGAAGATTGCTCCACTTCTACAAGGTCCATTTGCATGTTCTTGGTATCTAGGGACATCTATGGATCGCAGGGAATGTATTCCCAGTGTCAGAAATATTGTTACTAAGCTTGAGTAAAATGAACCAAAGTAGAATATCAATTTCTTTAAAAAAAATCTTTTCATCTTCGACGGTGAATAACACCATGCTAAAATGTACCATACATGAACATTTCTCATTCAGCACCTTCTTGAGATCACGTGTACAAAAAATCTAAGCAAATGAATAAAGGGAAGATGATTCAACAGAAGGTTTTGTAGATACAGTACTGAATTCTGCCATCCGGACACATGCTATTTGAAATACGATTATAGAATATCAGACCTATAAATTACCTTATTATAGCCAAGTCGCACATCTATGGATCGGGCGAAATCTCCCCTTTCCAATGGCAGAGTTCAATCTGGATTTAGTATCACCAGGCGTGCAGCAAAAAAAACGTGAATGAAATCTACCTTAAGTTACTTGTTTAATGTAGATTTCTCCGGCATTTTTCATCAGATTGCAACACCGTTTTTTGCTAGACGTTCACAGAAAGGTAACTGCGTTCTAATTTATGCCAATAACGTTCAGGTTTGTGGGAGATAATCCCACAAATCCATATGTTGTGGTGGGTTATGCCGTTGACCAAATGGACATCGGATGTACCAGATGGCGATCAAACAATTGGAATATTATTTTTGGAATACTCCCGATCACAGGTAAGGACTATCTGATGACAATTTTAGCTTGATCGTGCAATGCTTTTATACCGATCGGGCTGATACGCGTTTTTAGTGTTCAATACGAATGTCGTTACTGGCAATCAAATAATCAGAAACGACCCCCCCCCCCCCCCCCCCCCCTTTCATGATTAAACATAATACCTATGACATAGATTTGGTAATAATAGCGTGTACAAGCAAGCAACGGCAACGTTTATAGTAGAATTGACGTATAAGGCTATACTCAGCATTTCAGGAATTACCCCAGACCGCTCTAAAACCATACTTAATATTCACCACGGTATAACACGGGAATGTATGGATGGACAAATTCATTATTTTTCACCTATTGAACGATAAATAGGTGATGTCAAATGGGCCATAGTATTGTATCCATAGCTATAATATAGAATATAGTTATAACTCTACAAACAAGGTGACGCACTCCTCAAACAAGGTGACGCACTCCTATCTTTTAAAGCGTGGCCTTGCTATGACGGACTCCGTCTAATAGCTGGCGCTGAATGAGTTAAGAGATTAATACTGTATCATGTTGTGTGACTTTTCACAGGAGCGAGTAAACCTGGCCAGGAGTATAGAGAAGATCGAGTTCCACAACAGCAAGGAGAAGCACCACAACTCCTGGTTCAAACAAGCATCCGAGGCCCTAGAGTTGGACCTGGACGAAGACCTTCTGCTCGGTAAGACCAAAGTTAACCACTGAAGTAACAAATGATCCATTTTAAGATATTCAAGACATAGAAATGAAGACCTCTGTTTTCAGGTGGAAGGAAGGATGCGGACGATGACAGACAGCAGGCGAAAATGGTGAAAGGGATGAAGAAGCACTTGAAGATTTTGCTCTCCCAGCCTGTGTTCAGAAATGCGATAAGGACCAGGTACCCCACCCAGATGGGCAAGCTGTCCCTGCCTCACATGCCCCTCGCAGGCAATGAAACGGCTCTGACCAGCATCTCAATACAGAGTGAGCAGAAACAGAAGAAGAAGAAGAAGCAGCAGTGAACAACTTTGTAGAATGATGTATTAAATACGGCTATTGAGACATAATTGAACGTATGGTGTAATTGTTAAAAAGTTTTAGATAAAATATCAAGTGTACAATTTTACTACCACGGTGTGTAAATAACCTGTTATTGGACATGAAAAGCAGCATTGTATATTTAAAAAAATATATATTAAAAAAAGATTAAGTTGACAGTGTGCCAGCTAGACAGTAACCCTGAGATGAGTTGAGCTTCTAGTGAATCACTGGCAGCTCCACCGAGGTGGGCTCAGCTTGTGGGTAGAGAACGTCATAATGGGAGGTGTGATAGAGGAGGTGCAGGGAAGGCTCCGTGCCCTCCGGAATGATGTGGTGGACGAGCTGCTGTTCGTCACCCTCCATAGAAACGATGTGAATGGTGACACCCAGTGTCTGTGTCAGAGCCAGGATGTCCACGTGATCACATTCCATCGCCATGGTCTCCACTTCCTGAAAGTAGACAAAGATTCATCTGAGCTTATTTTCTTGATAAATTAGGTGATCAGAACTGAAAACTCTGAAGATGTAAGTGTTAGGTGAGGGACAACTCCCACCACTAGAGGGGAGCAACACTTTTGGTACTGACTTGTTTGCAGTAGACCTTCAGATTAGGGGCCTCGACAAAATTAGTGAAGAAGTCGGCGTGGTTCTGCAGGTGGGCTGAGGTGAGGAGCCGGAGGTACTGCACTACACTGTTTGAGGCCGTTGGCTTATTGAAGAACTGGAGCAGCGCGTCTCCCGGTTCATCGGCTTGGCATTGTTCCACGACATATATGAACTAAAGAAAAAAAGAATTTGTTATGACTTGATGCTGGGCTGAGGCCACCATCCATATAATGTATTCACTAGTGACATTCTGTTGTGGCTTTTGTAGAATTAGAAAATCTTGAGTTTGTTTTTGTGTGACTTAATCAAATGGCCCAACATCAATGTAACTTTAAAACGGTGCCGTTAAACACCCATGTATGTCATGGACCACTCAGCTCTCTGGTTTGTTACCGGTGCTCTAATCTGGAAACCTTTAACATGCCTGTCCAATAAATACATTGTCTCACTCATTTACGATGCCCCTCTTGGTTTGGTTTCCATTAAGTTGATTTAAAATCAAATTTTCCATCTTATTGTTGTAACTCATAACAATGCCTGTCCCAATTAGCTGTAACTACCCATGCCGTATAATTGCCTGACAAATTGGAGGTTTTGCCTTTTTGTCATGTCTACTGTTTCTTTTTGTCAGGTCTACAGTTACCTTTATCTGTTGTGTCTTGTCTTTGTTTTAAATTAATCTTAATCCATAGTCCCCGTCTTTCTCAAGAGGAACATGCCATCATCACATAAGAATGTTAATTGATCCTGGTAAAATAAAGGTTTGGAAAATGTGTGTGTGTATTTATGTTTGAAAAGCAAAGTACTGTGGTTATTCACTGTATCGAGATGGTGTTTGAATGAGCTCTCCTCAAACCCTGCAGAAGATAAATCTTCCCTGCTTGTCGTTATTTTGTCTTTGAACCTGAAATGAGAAAAATCGGCAAACGAATGTTTCTTAAATTAGAACGCTTTGGCTTCAAGACACATTTAACAAGTCTGCGTTGATAAGAGTTGCTGTTGGTGACTGACCTCTCCAACGCCCTAACGTTGTGTAGAATCGATTCCAGGTGACCAAAGCAGAGGGCTCTGTAGAAGCAATTCCCATCCCCGTGGATTTTTCTCACGGCTGAAAACTGGCTGCTTAAATCCTACAAAAACAAATAGGATGGATTATGCGTCATCTCCGCGATGTTATGGTGTCTGGGAATCAATCAATAACACCTATCATAATTATTACCAATCAATCCCTCTTATAGGTGACTGGGAATCAACACCTATAGTTACAATTTACCACTTAAATAGCCTACTTGATATTTGGCACCCGGCGGTTCGACGAACAGCGAAGAAAGGTCTTCTCGTCCCGAAACGAGCGTTGGTGACGACATCTGCGAAGAAACAACGACTTTATATAGTAGGCGAGAATGGAAATGAATGTTTGTGATTAACAAACAACCACACATACCACCAGCAACACGTCGCAATGTTGTTATAGTCGAAGTATTCTGTATCTTTGCACTAGTCAGTGGTACGCTGGAGACATGATTGAGGCCAACGACACGCACAATGCTAAATCGAAAGTAACATTGTAACAAATGTAATTCTGGCGCTCTTAGGCACAATGTAGCACTTCGTCGAAACATTCTACGGTTGTTTCCATTTTCTGACACCCGGATATTTAGAACTCCCAGAGCTATAACCACGTGCTCGTGTTAAAGGGACAGTACCGTTTATTCACCTGACATTATTTTAAGGCTTGAATGAATGAATGAATGAAAACTTTATTTAACAGATTGCAGAATGGGTACAATACAGTACGGCTCAATACATACAATTGTTAAGGGGATGCAGACCTGAGAAAGACGTTTGTCTTGTTTCCATCAGGGTCCCCCATTTTCAATTCATATAGACATATATGACATACATGACATACAGATAGTCAGTACTGCTACATCTATACATTTATGACATACCAGATTTGCAAATACAGTACTGTTTGTGATACAGAAGGAGTCAAGAAAAGGGAGTATATACATTTGACGTAGAAACTGTACATTGGAGGAGGTTGGGTGGGGGGGGTTGGGTACATTGGGATATTGACAACCATACTGGGTAATTTACATTGGAGGTGGTTGGGGGGGGGGGGGGGGGGGGCGGGGGGCACACTGTATAAACAAGTAACACTGTACATTGAGGGGGGGGGGGGGAGGAGACACTGTACAAACAAACACAATTGTACATTGAACTATTGACAAAACCATACTAGGTAAATGACTGTACATTGGAGGGGGTTGGAATGATTGGGTTAGGATATTTACAGGGGCCAGTGTTGAATTGCAGTCTCCCGTAGGTGTCCCTTGAGAGAGGTTTTGAAAGTGGGTAGTGATCCACATTCCTTTACAGCTTTGGGTAGGGCGTTCCACATTGATGTGGCATAATTGCGAAACGTGTTTAGTCCCTTATTTGAGCCGAATCTGGGTTTGACATGATTTGTGGAGCTCCCTCTGGTGTTGTGATCGTGGTATTCACTGACCTTTGGGAAGTATTTTGACATGTACATGGGTACCTTGGTCGTGTAGTGTATCTTGTAGACCAGGCCCATTGCAAGTTGTTGTACTCTGTCGTCTACTCTAAGCCATCCTAGGTTGTCGAAGTGGGCAGGGGTGAGGTGGGTTCTAGGAGTAAGGTCAAGCAGTAGTCTGACCAGTTTGTTTTGAGATGTTTGTAATTTTGTTTTTAGCGCCTTTGAGGTGCTTTGGTACCATGAGGTGCAAGCATAGTCGTAGTACCCCTGAATGAGTGCTCCTGCCAGAGTCTTCAGGGTGTTCTTGTTTACCAGAGAGGAGATCCGGTACAAGAATCGAGTTCGTTGGTTGACTTTTTTTATTACATTGGATGCCATTTTGTCACAGGAGAGATTAGCCTCTAGGATGGACCCCAGGTAGGTAATTTCATCTTTCCTTGTGACAATATTGTCACCCACTGTAACTGAGAAGCCGTCGGTCTTGCTGAGTTTGTTATTTGAACCGAAGAGAATGGACTCTGTTTTGCCCATGTGTAATGATAGTTTGTTATCAGCGAGCCATATGCAGATTCTGCCTAGTTCCGAGCTGAGGGTTTTTTCAACCTGTAACTTGTTCTTGTCAGAGACCAGCAGGGCTGAGTCGTCCGCAAACAGGAACAAGTTGCAGTCACAAGCTGACGACATGTCATTTGCATAAATTAGGAACAGTAGCGGTCCTAGTATGCTTCCTTGTGGAACACCACAGCTCACTGTGAGGGGGGGGATAGGGTACCGTTTACCTCCACCATCTGTTCCCTCCCCTCAAGGTAGGATTGCATCCAGCTCACTGATAGACTATCAAAACCAATTGCTTTTAGCTTGTCAATCAGAATGGAGTGATTGACCGTGTCAAAGGCCTTTTGTAGGTCCAGCATGACCATGCCGCAGTATTTGCCTGCGTCCACCTCTTGTTTGATGTGGTCATTCAAATAGAGAAGGCATGTGTCAGTGGAGTGGGATGTTCTGAAGCCAGATTGGAATTCGTAGATTAGATTTTTTTCCGCTAGGTACTTTTCGACCTGTTCGTAGACAATTTTTTCCATGACTTTCGAGATGGAGGTGAGAATAGAAACAGGGCGGTAGTTGCCTGGGTCTAATTTGCTGCCCTTTTTGTGCAGAGGGGTCACCCTCGCAATTTTGAAGTCCTTGGGGACGTGTCCCTGTTTTATGGAGAGGTTTATTATGTGTGTGATGATTGGTGTGATGGCGGCTGCTGAGTCTCTGAGGAATTTGGAGGGGATGTTGTCATGGCCAGTGGCCTTGTTAGGTTGGAGGGCGCTCAGTTTATTGAGTACCTCATCTGTTGTTACCATTTCCAGCTTGAAGTCGTCCTTGCGGACCCCTAGGTTTTTGTAGAAAGCTACTATGTGTTCTACCCCATAAAGCCCTGAGTGGGAGGGTAGTTTGTTTACCAGTGTTGTGGCTATGTTTGTGAAGAAAATGTTTAAGTAATTGGCTACATCCAGCTTGTCTGTGATGAGCGTGTTGTCAGTTTTTATGTTTATGTTTGAGAATCTGGTTTTAAGTTTTTTACTGCATCCTAGTTGATTATTGAGTAATTTCCAAAGTTCACGTGGTTTGTTTTTGTTTTCCTCAGTTTTGTCATTGATGAAATTCTTTTTTGCAGTTTTGATCATGGAGTTTACGTCGTTTCTTAGTCTGTTTCTTTCTAGTTTGAGTTCAGTCACGTGGGCTTGGAGTTCACTGCTCGTGCTTTTAGTAAGCTTTGACTGACTTTTACGAAACTCAGAGCATTTTTTGTCTCTGGTTTTCATAGCGGCCAGTATTTCGGAGTGCATCCACGGCTCAGCGCGATTTTTTACCCTGGTGGTTCTTAGGGGGGCCATGTCGTTTAGTATTGCTGAGAATTTGGTTTTGAAACCAAGCCATGTTTCGTCAACCAGTGTACCATTGAGTTCATCTGACCAGTCCAGACACTCCAGTTCAAGGTTGAAGGCCTCGCTAGAGTAGGTTTTGAGGTCTCTAGATGTGACTGTTTTGTGGCAGCCAGCCTTTTGTTTTAGTTTTTTTCGGGTACAGAATATCATATAATGATCACTTAACCCACATGCTATAACCCCTTTATTTGAGATCTTGGACTTGTCGGAGGTCAGAATGAGGTCAATGGTAGTCTGAGTTGATTCACATACACGTGTGGGTTGGGTGATTAGCTGGCTGAGGCCATGCAGATCACAAAACCTACTGAAGGCCTTGAAGACGGGTGCATCTTTTCGTTGCATATCCGTGCATATTGCATTACGACTAGTTTGCACAAAAACAATGATAATAATAATACTTTTATTCCACATATTTTTTTACAAGACCTATAAACAATGTATACAACAAACAAACAAGAGTATTTCCATACATGAATACACAACAGGATACACAAATAAATAAAATATCCACAAAGGCAAATGTTGTTTTACCAATCAAAAGTAAATGTAGGCCTACACGTGTCTGACAACATCAAAAGTGGTGTAAAATTGTCTTTCAACTAGATATCCCACTCTTCCTACTGGCTTTACTTGAACTTTTAAGTTGTGTTTTACTGTTGGTAAATTTGGATGATGCCCTCTCTCTTTTGTCTGCTGACTCTGCAGCACTTGTCATTGTTGAGCCGGACTCCATTAGTCTTGCTGCTTTCTTCTCTGTGTCTGTCTTGTCCAGAATGTATTCCTGAAAATTACAGATTGGGATAATCAAGAGTTGGATACATGGCAGCAGAAATTATCTAATGCTACATGTTTTTTTTATCACATAATATTTGACAGAAGCATCATAAAGACCTATAAAACACTAAAATAGAATCCCACCCCAAAACAACAGCAAACGCTGCATAATGTAGAAAGGAAAATTACAAATACAAAGCAGATTGTATAGAGTTGTAAGAGTATGATATGGACACTATAAGTGTTGTTTGCAGATGAATCAATCAGTTGTCACATTACAAGGGTAATCAAGTGAGTCAGAGTCTCTCTAAGAAAGATTGCAGAGGATCCCAGATTTTCCAAAACTTGTCCTTGATCTTAAGTCAGTGAGCAGACCATTGCAGTAGGATGCAAATAAAAGATTTTTTTTGTATCCACTTTTTCTCATTTTTCTCCCATCCCAATTTCGTGTTGCCAATTCTCCCCTCCCCTGTCTTGAACGTTGCTAGACTCTGCTCCCCACTGGTCGGTTGTAGTGAGGATAGAAGCCTTGCATCACGCGTCCCCTCCGGTACACGAGGAGGCAGCCTGTCGCATCTTTTCACCAGACAGCGCAGACTCTCAGTGGCGAGGAGTAACGCATGGGAGGCTCACGCTGCCCCCGATACTTCCTGTTTCTGCTGTGCAGGCGTCACCCAACCGACCAGTAGGAGTCGCTGTCCACAACGTCTAAATCCCCACCCATCGACTTTCCACCTGCTGACTCTGCCAAATGAGCCAGTACGACGGCCGGCCCAAGTCAAAGGCAATGCTGAGACTGGGATTCAATCTCTTGCATTGGTGACAAGCGCAATCTCCGCTACGCCACCCAGCCGCCTAAAATTATAAAAGAATTGTTAACAGAAATTTGGTGTCTGTATCAAAGAGATTGTCTCCCATGTTTGGGGAGCTTTCTGTATTTTTCACCCATCCCAATTTAGTCATTATGCCAATTCCCTTCCTGGTCGTTGCGCACATTGCCCCACTGTCGGCCTGGGGAGGGTGTAGAACTACCACATGCCTCCTCCATGTGAAGTCGCCAGCCGCTTCTTTTCACCTGACAGCGAGGAGTTTCACTGGGGGAACGTAACGCTATTTCCCCCAGATCCCCTGACAGCGAGGAGTTTCACTGGGGGAACGTAACGCTATTTCCCCCAGATCCCCTCCCTGCTGAACAGGCGCCCCGACCGACCAGTAGGAGTCGCAGTTTACAATGACCAGGACACATACCCCACTGGCTTCCCACCCGCTAACACTGCCAATTGTGTTAGTAAGAACGACTGACCAAGCCGGAGGTACCGCTGACAGCTGGATTTGATCCCAGAGTCTCTGCGGTGGTAGGCGAGTGCTTAGTCCACTGCGCTACCCAGCCGCCCTTTCAACCTTTATTATTATACTCAATAACTCAATGTATAGAAACTAAAAGTGATTTATATAACGCTATAGCCTACTTGTCTATTAGGCACTGTGTGTGAAGTCCTGTTGTACCATGTTGTGCAGTATCTATCTGAGAGAAAACGGTGTTTTTTCAATGTATATTTGGTTTATAGACTGATATAAAGAGACGCTTTAAGAGGGTAATACCATTATCATCACAGGATGATATCGGTGGTGAACCAGCGGTTTCACAGGCACAGGCCGCGTTAGCAGAGCAGAATGTTTTGAATTCCGATCCAGGACACAAAGATAACGGAGCAGCACAGGAGACACAGAGGCAGAGCGCGATGGAGGTTTTGACAATAATGAAACGTTTTGAAATGTGTGAAAGGTTATTAGCAGTTGTCATGACAGCGCATGACAACCAGAAGAGGGGCGGGCCGTCGTTGCTATGGCGAAGGTCCTATAAATCTAACAGTGTTTCCGGGTGTAAGCCAGACCAAGATAAGCGGCTAAGGGCAGACTACAATCTGACTAGAGACTCTCTCCTCTCATCACGGAGAGGGGGGGGGGGAGGAAGGATGCCACATCATTATTAGCTTCGGCTACCACGAAGATGGTCTTGGCTAACGACCAGGCCTGACCACCATTGGACTGAATAGCAGAAGGACGATAGCAAGGACGATACAATTTGATAACATCTGATTATGAGGTTCTGTTTATTGAATAAACAACGCTCTTCCAAGAAAGGTATTACGCTGTGTCAAAGTGTCGAATTCTTACGAAGGTGGAGGATTATTATGGTTTGCGGATCACACTAACGGGGAGAGATAAGGATTGTATCAGCCAGTGTATGAGACGTCAGGACCATTAAAAGTACACAACGCAGATGGGGAGATGATTACACAAGCCAAACAGATGAAGACGTGATACTGGCCGATTGATCAGAATCTAACAGTTGGTTGCCGTGAGCCGGATTTGCAAGAGATAAGAACAACGGAAAAAGACTTTTTCAATAATGGGGCGACAGTGAACAACAGTCATCGTGTGTGGGAGAATCATGATCGAAGCAAGGCCGGCCAGCCCTGAGAGAGTGCGCCGAGTCGAGTGGTCAGGAGGCGAACCAGCGCTGTAGGAGAAACAGCGCTCAGAAGAAAGATGTGAGTTCACTGTGCACACACGGTTGTTTTGATCTTTTAAGCCAAATAAAAACGAACAGATAGTGCATCCATAAATAAGTAGCGACAGAGAAGCCAGCTGTAATAATATGAGCAGAGAGCCATGGTGTTTTGAAAATCGAGGGTTTTTATCTACAGGGAATGAAAAACAAACTGGGCCGGGGCAGAAGGAGTGTAAATGAGAGAGATGAGGAGAGGGGGGAATGCTGAACCAGACTGAAAAATTGTTATGGCGGGATTATTATGACAAGACTGTCGCCTGAGACTGCCCACCTTAAACTGGTCGCTGTGGTCTCAAGACGGCCGGAATTTGTCGTGGCAAGAGGAAAGTCGATCGGGGTTTACCTTAAAGTGTGTATTATGTCCGATAAGCAAGAGTTTAGTCCGGGAGAAGCGTCCCCTGATATGGATAGGAAAGAGAGGAAAACAGCTGTGTTTTAGGCCTTGGAAGGAAGGGCAGCGGCCGTTTGTTTGAGAGAGTAGCCATTTGCACCGAGACAAAATGGCCGTGAGCCACGAGGAGATAACAACAGATAAGAACCAGAAAGTGACGTCAGCTAAAATACTCTAGACTGAGTTTGCCACCATCTAGGGGGGACAGTGGGATAATGCAGGCAAATGTTTGAAGATAGGTCTCTACTACCCTCTAGTGGGGGGGGGGGGGGGGGGGGTAGTGAGGGGGGAGTTTTATCAGGAAGATGACAGAGTGATTCCATAGGTCTCTACTACCACCTAGAATATTGATATACAGGTTAATTAAATAAAGTTTAATTATACAATGGGTTAAATAAGAATTGCACAGAGAGATGAGGTGCAGTTAATTAAATAGGTTTAATTATGAAATAAGAGGGAGTTTGATCTCCAGTAGGGCCTTCTCACACCTGATAGATAGGCAGGGTCTTCAGAAGACACATCACCAGAAAGAACTGGCGTGCGCTGGGGGTCACCCGTGGGACGAAAAGATAGAGTTGCGCGGAGTGGGTATCGGTTAGCTGCTGGTGTCACGATGGAAGACGACGAACAGGGACAGATATGGGTGTGGAGAAGGTCGTAGACTAATAGAAAACACAAGGGTCGAGTGTACAGAAAACTGCTGGTGTTGTTTTCTGCTTTTAGGGTCTGGAGATGTCCGATCGCGGTGGAGATGACCAGGAGACAGACTGGAGGAGGAGGAAGCAGCAGGGGCCAGGCACCGCAGCCTGGTACACAGATCATCCACAACGAGAGAGAGGAGACGCGGCGGTGGGAGAGCAGATGTGGAGAGGACAGCCAGAGACACTGAGCAGTAGCAGACCAGAGGAGACATTTTTGCCTAGGGGACCGCGCCCTGGAACGGCGACCAGCTCAGGAAAGGAGCCGTCACTGAAAGGGGCCCTTGCCCTAGAAGACGGGACCGGCCCAAGATGGGGGGTGTACTGTAAGAGGGAAGGGAGCTCTCTGATTTGACGTGGGGTGTACCTAAGTAGGGGGGCCAAAGGGTTTAGGTATGTTGTCTGGAAAGTTGCAGATCTGTGTCTCTCTCTTTCTTCTCTCTCTCTCTCCTCCCTGACCGTTGTTTATCCTTTCTGGTTTAGGTGTGATGCGTGTAATGGAAAACAATAAGGCAAACAGCAGACGGAGGGGCCCTAATTGTTATGAGTCTATTTTTGGGTATAATTAATTGAAAAACCAAATAATGATTTATGATTCTGAAGGGTGATTAGAATCAAGGGGGGAATGAGAGAAAACTGTGTTTTTTCAATGTATATTTGGTTTATAGACTGATATAAAGAGACGCTTTAAGAGGGTAATACCATTATCATCACGGGATGATATAGACGGTGGTGAACCAGCGGTTTCACAGGCACAGGCCGCGTTAGCAGAGCAGAATGTTTTGAATTCCGATCCAGGACACAAAGATAACGGAGCAGCACAGGAGACACAGAGGCAGAGTGCGATGGAGGTTTTGACAGTAATGAAACGTTTTGAAATAAGATAAGATAAGATATTCCTTTATTAATCCCCTTGGGGAAATTCCAGCAACACACGCATACAGCTCATCGTCTCATTAATAATAATAACAACATCACAATCATTACATTTTTACAGTAACAATGGCACAGCATAAATTCAAACAGACATGTACATTTGTTGACACATGTCATCTACAGAATGCCTGAGACGCCATATGCGATAGTCAGGCTGCATCAACAACAGAGTAGTTAAACAAAGTGTCGTTGCGCCAGGTGGGCGGGAGGGAGGGAGGGATGGACAGGCGGGGGTCGGGAGACAGTCTTAGGAAATGTGTGAAAGGTTATTAGCAGTTGTCATGACAGCGCATGACAACCAGAAGAGGGGCGGGCCGTCGTTGCTATGGCGAAGGTCCTATAAATCTAACAGTGTTTCTGGGTGTAAGCCAGACCAAGAGCGGCTAGGGGCAGACTACAATCTGACTAGAGACTCTCTCCTCTCATCACGGAGAGGGGGGGGGGAGGAAGGATGCCACATCATTATTAGCTTCGGCTACCACAAGGATGGTCTTGGCTAACGACCAGACCTGACCACCATTGGACTGAATAGCAGAAGGACGATAGCAAGGACGATACAATTTGATAACATCTGATTATGAGGTTCTGTTTATTGAATAAACAACGCTCTTCCAAGAAAGGTATTACGATGTGTCAAAGTGTCGAATTCTTACGAAGGTGGAGGATTATTATGGTTTGCGGATCGCACTAACGGGGAGAGATAAGGATTGTATCAGCCAGTGTATGAGACGTCAGGACCATTAAAAGTACACAACGCAGATGGGGAGATGATTACACAAGCCAAACAGATGAAGACGTGATACTGGCCGATTGATCAGAATCTAACAGTGTCTCTCAGTCCTAGTCACATTGTAGTCTGCCCTTAGCCGCTCTTGGTCTGGCTTACACCCAGAAACACTGTCAGCCTTATAGGATCTTCGTCATAGCAACGATAGCCCGCCCCTCTTCTGGTTGTCATGCGCTGTCATGACAACTGCTAATAACCTTTCACACATTTCAAAACGTTTCATTACTGTCAAAACCTCCATCGCGCTCTGCCTCTGTGTCTCCTGTGCTGCTCCGTTATCTTTGTGTCCTGCATCGGAATTCAAAACATTCTGCTCTGCTAACGCGGCCTGTGCCTGTGAAACCGCTGGTTCACCACCGTCTATATCATCCTGTGATGATAATGATATTACCCTCTTAAAGCGTCTCTTTATATCAGTTTATAAACCAAATATACATTGAAAAAAACTCCATTTTCTCTCATTCCCCCCTTGATTCTAATCACCCTTCAGAATCATAAATCATTATTTGGTTTTCCAATTAATTATACCCAAAAATAGACTCATAACAATTAGGGCCCCTCCGTCTGCTGTTTTGCCTTATTGTTTTCTATTACACGCATCACACCTAAACCAGAAAGGATAAACAACGGTCAGGGAGGAGAGAGAGAGAGAGAAAGACAGAGAAAGACACAGATTCGCAACTTTTCAGACAACACACCTAAACCCTTTGGCCCCCCTACTTAGGTACACCCCACGTCAAATCAGAGCGCTCCCTTCCCTCTTACAGTACACCCCCCATCTTGGACCGGTCCCGTCTTCTAGGGCAAGGGCCCCTTTCAGCGACGGCTCCTTTCCTGAGCTGGTCCCCGTTCCAGGGCGCAGTCCCCTAGGCAAAAATGTCTCCCCTGGTCTGCTACTGCTCAGTGTCTCTGGCTGTCCTCTCCACATCTGCTCTCCCACCGCCGCCATCTCCTCCCTCTTGTTGTAGATGATCTGTGTACCAGGCTGCGGTGCCTGGCCCCTGCTGCTTCCTCCTCCTCCAGTCTGTCTCCTGGTCGTCTCCACTGCGGTCGGACATCTCCAGACCCTAAAAGCAGAAAACAACACCGGCAGTTTTCTGTACACTCGACCCTTGTGTTTTCTATTAGTCTACGACCTTCTCCACACCTATTATCTGTCCTACAGGGCGGTTCCCTGTTTGTCATCTTCTGTCGTGACACCAGCAGCTAACCGATACCCACTCTGCGCAACTCTATCTCTTTGTCCCACGGGTGACCCCCAGCGCGTGCCAGTTCTTTCTGGTGACGTGTCTTCTGAAGACCCTGCCTATGTATCAGGTGTGAGAAGGCCCCACTGGAGATCAAACTCCCTCTTATTTCATAATTAAACCTATTTAATTAACTGCACCTCATCTCTCTGTGCATTTCTTATTTAACCCATTGTATAATTAAACTCTATTTAATTAACCTGTATATCAATATTATTATAATAATCCACCCTCTCCCTGCAATTAATTAGATTCCCAGATGAATCACTCCCCCACTCCGCCACTAGATGGTAGTACAGACCTATCTTCAAAAATGTGCCTGCATTATCCCACTGTCCCCCCTAGATGGTGGCAAAACTCTGTCTAGAGTATTCTAGCTGACGTCACTCTCTGACTCTAATCCGTTAGCCTCCTCGTGGCTTTGCGGCCATCTTGTCTTGGTGCAAATTTGTTGACATTTCCTCTCATCTTATTTCATCCTCCTCGTGGCTCCTTGCGGCCATCTTGTCTCGCTGATAATGGCTACTCTCTCAAACAAACGGCCGCTGCCCTTCCTTCCAAGGCCTAAAAACACTGCTGTTTTTCTCTCGTTCCTATCCATATCAGGGGACGCTTCTCCCGGACTAAACTCTTGCTTATCGGACATAATACACACTTTAAGGTAAATCCCCGATCGACTTTCCTCCCGCCACGACAAATTCCGGCCATCTTGAGACCACAGCGACCAGTTTAAGGTGGGCCGTCTCAGGCGACAGTCTTGTCATAACAATCCCGCCATAACAAATTTCAGTCTGGTTCAGCATCCCCCCCACTCCTCATCTCGCATTTACACTCCCAAAACCAAAAACCCTGCAGCCTGCCTCTCTCTCGCCAGCACTCCTTCTGCACCGGCCCTTTTTCATTCTCTGTAGATAACACCCTCGATTTTCAAAACACCATGGCTCTCTGCTCATCTTATTACAGCTGGCCTCTCTGTTGCTACTTATTTACAGATGCACTATCTGTTCGTTTTTATTTGGCTTAAAAGATCAAAACAACCGTGTGTGCACAGTGAACTCACATCTTTCTCCTGAGCGCTGTTTCTCCTACAGCGCTTGTTCGCCTCATGACCGCTCGACTTGACTCTCTCCCATGGTTGGCTGGCCTCGCTTGCCGGCTTGGCTCGAGTCCATGATGGCTGTTGTTCACTTGTCACCGCATTGAAAAGTCTTTTTCCGTTGTTCTTATCTCTTGCAAATCCGGCTGTCATCGGCAACCAACTGTTAGATTCTGATTAATCTGGCCAGTATCACGTCTTCGTCTGTTTGGCTCTCCATCCACTCCTCTGTGTTGTGTAATTTTAATGGTACTGATGTCTCATATACTGGCTGATACAATCCTTATCTCTCCCCGTTAGTGCGATCCGCAGACCATAATAATTCTCCACCTTCGTAAGAATTCGACACTTTGACACAGCGTAATACCTTACAAGGAGAAGCAGTGTTTATTTACATAAACAGAGACCTCATAGTCAGATAGGAACCAATTCGTATTGTCCTTGTAAGATCTATTCTAATGATCTTTCGGTGTGTTCAGTCTATCGTCCTTCTGCTATTCAGTCCAATGGTGGTCAGGCCTGGTCGTAGCCAGAAACCTTCTCCCGTTAGCCGAAGCTAATGATGATGTGTCATTCCTCCCCCCCCCCCCCCTCTCCGTGATGAGAGGAGAGAGTCTCTCAGTCCTAGTCAGATTGTAGTCTGCCCTTAGCCGCTCTTGGTCTGGCTTACACCCGGAAACACTGTCAGCCTTATAGGATCTTCGTCATAGCAACGATAGCCCGCCCCTCTTCTGGTTGTCATGCGCTGTCATGACAACTGCTAATAACCTTTCACACATTTGGGCGGCTACGTGGCGCAGTGGGCAAGGCGCTCGCAACGAATGCTGGAGACTGGGCTCGAAAAGGATGCCTCCTGTTCGAGCCCCGCTCTCCACATTGCTTTCAGTTTAGCTGGTCGTCCACAGTAATACACATTGGCCGTATTACGGGGCGGGAAACTGAAGGGTGGGGATCGGGCGTTGTGGACAGCGACTCCTACAGGTCGGTTGGTGCGCCTGCGCAGTAGAATCAAGAAGCGACGGGGGTGGGGCCCCTCCAAAGCCCAGACCCCCGACGCTGAAAGATCGAGCCGCGCAGGTGAAAAGATGCGACGGCTGTTACCTCGAGTATCAGAGGGGACTCGTGCTATGTATGACTTAGTCCACATTGCAGCCGGCTTGTGGGAGGCAAGAAACAAAGTTCGAAGACAGGGGAGGGTTGAATTGGACGATATGAAAAATTGGGATGGGAGAAAAATAGAAAATGGGAGAAAAAGTGGATAAAAAAAAAACCTTTCACACATTTCAAAACGTTTCATTACTGTCAAAACCTCCATCGCGCTCTGCCTCTGTGTCTCCTGTGCTGCTCCGTTATCTTTGTGTCCTCGATCGGAATTCAAAACATTCTGCTCTGCTAACGCGGCCTGTGCCTGTGAAACCGCTGGTTCACCACCGTCTATATCATCCCGTGATGATAATGATATTACCCTCTTAAAGTGTCTCTTTATATCAGTTTATAAACCAAATATACATTGAAAAAAACACCATTTTCTCTCATTCCCCTATCTGTTACACTGTTCATAGAAGAGAGGGAATAGACAGGCTCAGCTTAGTTCAAATAGTTCAAGTATAGATTTCTCTTTGGAAACAAGGCTTAGATGTCACAAAGGGGAAATGAGAACTGGTGCACCCCAAGAAAAACAAGGCACTCTTATGTGTTTAAAATGCCTCTATTGTCTTGGCGTGTCCAAAAAGGAGGATAAAAAAATGTACAATGGGGCAAGTGGCCTAAAGGTTATAGAGAAGCGGGTTGGTGACCGAGTTGGGGGTTGAGCAAGGCACTTAACCCCCAACTGCTCCAGTGGAGTTGCAACATTGTCAGACTGTGGTGCAGCTCCAAAGTGGGACTTGAACTGTGTGAATGTGAAGCAGGGCGTTGCTGGAAAAAAGCATTCGTGCTCACCGAACATACCCTGGGTAAATAAAAGTTAAATAACTTTTTTGAATGTGCAACCCATACGTAACAGAGTCTACCTCACCTTAATCTTGGACATGCCAAGACAATAGAGGACATAGTGGGTCTCATTCTCCAAGGACTTACGACAAAAAGGGCTTTCTCTTAAGGCCATTTGAGACCTTTTCGGGCCGATTTTGGGATTCACCAACCGTCCCAATAAAACATATATAATTAATATTATATTATAATATATTGTCTATATTCATGTCTTGCCCGAAAAAGTCTCAAATGGCCCTGAAAGCCATTTTTGTCGTAAGTCTGTTGGAGAATGAGACCCAGTGCCTTGTTTTTTTATGTTGTTGATATGTCTTTGCACCAATGTCACCAAGACAAATACCTGTACATTCATTGTATTTTATGAATGCCTCTATCCCTTCCCCAAAGGGCACCAGAGAGAATAATAAGTAACATCCTGTCAAATAAGTGGTGACGAGTGATGACGTCACATACATTTAATATTAAAAAATAATAGCTGTAAACTCTCTGATTGGTTCTCCCGTGTTTGTCCCGCCCCCTGAGGCCCCACCCCTTTTTCCTGTGTGTAAGCAGTTTTGGGGGTGTAGAATGAGAAGTGGTTAGGGTGGTAGGAAGTTGTTTTGTAAGGCAGCTGTAGTGGGAGGAAGTTGCAAATACAAATATACAGTACTGTGTAAAAAAAAGAGATCATAAAAAATGTATACATCCGAAGGGGAAGAAACTGTAGGGGGTTGGGTGGGGGGGTGGGGGGGGGGGGGATTATTAGAGCTCTGTTTAAGAATGAGGGGTGTGTCATCGGCTGGATTAGAGTGTGCCTATGCAAAACGGAGGATAGATCTGATCTACATTCAAACATCACTCTGTCACAGCCACTTGACCAGGAACTAGCTGATCTGGAGTCGTCCCACGATGAAAAATCACTTAAAAGTATAATAAATCGCAAATTACTTTGGGTATGCAATCATCAGGCGTGTTATGCAAAACTAGCCCCATTTGTGCCAGATGCAAATGTGGTTCAAAACATACATTAAACATTACAGTGAGTTAACACAAATCAACACATTTAAAAATATACATTAAACATTACAATCACAAATGAAAAATACAAGACACATTTTAGGAGAATAGCATTAATATGTATGAGTAAAACGTACACTAATGAATCTCAACACTCATTACATCTCACTTTTCACCTGTCTCACCAAATCATCCACAGACAAACTACAAATGGTCCAAAATGGTGCAGCCAGGCTACTCACAAGGTCAAAAAAATCATGTCACATCACTCCCATTCTGGTATCCCTGCACGGGCTCTCGGTACACTATAGAATTCACTTCAAAGTCCTCACTTTCACTTTCAGAGCACTCCACGGTCAGGCCCCTATCTACATCACTGAACTCATCCATCCCTACACCAACACCCGCTCACTCAGATCTGCCGATCAGCACCTCCTGGTGGTCCCCCGGTCCAGGCTAAAAACAAGGGGTGATCGAGCCTTCGAGATGACGGCACCAAGGCTCTGGAACGCTCTCCCCCTGGACCTGCGAACTGCCCCCTCTGAAAACTCTTTTAAAAAACAACTAAAAACACATTTGTTTATACAGGCCTTTGGTCATACATAGGCACTATTTCTTGTCCTCACTGTTCCTATAGTTTTGTTTTTTAATTAGTGACTGATGATTTTATCTAAATTATTTTATTCTATTTTTCTATCTGGTATCACTGTTTTTTAACTGCTGTCTGTTGTTGTTGTCATTTATTTCTGATTTTGTTTTTGTTTTGTTTTTATATACTGTAGTGTAAAGCACCCTGTACATTCGTGCTGTGAAGGGTGCTATATAAATAAAAGTCATTCATTCAACAGAGTTACCAGCAAAAACTATACATCTACATTATCTATCCTACAAATATGACATTCATAAGTCTTTCATAATTTGCTAATCATGTGTTAATCTAGTCAGTAACAGTGGTAAATAATTCCATGTTTTCATTGCTCTATATACAGTACTACTGTGTGTTTAAGGAAATTGGTGTTTGCCTTGGGAAGTGAAAAGCAGCCTGCTATTGCCTGTCTGGTGGCCAGTTATTGACAAACATGTACCTGCGGTGGTGATGATTTATAGAGCACCATGGGTTGACGAGGAATTAA
The DNA here is from genome assembly GCF_963971535.1 of Notolepis coatsorum. Taxonomy (NCBI): domain Eukaryota; kingdom Metazoa; phylum Chordata; class Actinopteri; order Aulopiformes; family Paralepididae; genus Notolepis; species Notolepis coatsorum. The sequence goes on from NC_140167.1 coordinate 38,496,974, forward strand.
AGAGCTATATATCACTTAGGCACTTATCACGAGGCACTATTACACACTATTACACTATTACATTATTATACTATTACACAATTACATGATTACACTATTACACACTATGACACTATTACACACTATTACACTATTACACTATTACATGATTACACCATTAGACACTATTAGACACTATTACATGATTACACTATTACACACTATTACACTATGACACTATTACACACTCTTAAACTATGACTCTATTACACACTCTTAAACTATGACTCTATTACACACTATTACACACTATTGCACTATTACATTATTACACTATTACACACTCTTAAACTATGTGACTATTACACGCTATTACATGAGTACACTATTGCACGATTACAGACTATTACATGATTACACTATTATACTATTACACACTATAACACACTATTACACTATGACACTATTCCAGTACATACTATGACACTATTACACATTATTACACTATTACACACTTTTACACTATTACATGATTACACTATTATACACCATTACATGATTACACTATTACACACTATTAAACTATGACACTATTACATACTATTACATGATTACACTATGACACTATTACACACTCTTAAGTTAACCTATTAAGCCCTAGCCATATTTTCAGAAAATTCACCTAAAAGTACATACCTAAGTAAATGGAAGATTGCTCCACTTCTACAAGGTCCATTTGCATGTCCTTGGTATCTAGGGACATCTATGGACCTCAGGGAATGTATTCCCAGTGTCTGTTACTATGCATGAGTAAATTGTAATGAACCAAAGGAGGATATAAAAAAATATATCTGTTTTTTCCATCTTTGACAGTGAATAACACCATGCTAACATTGACCAGGCGTGAACAATTGCCACTGAGCTCATTCAGCACCTTCTTGAGATCACCTGTACAAGAAATCTAAGCAAATTAATAAAGGACAGATTGATTCCGAGGCTCTAGTCAAAACAAAGGACTTCCCTGGCTTATTCTACCATTCTACCCATTTCTCGTTGCGATCAGCCCCCGCTTAAGTGGTTAAATGTGTTGATTTGTGTTAACAGTAATGTTTAATGTATGTTTTATACAGTGTACATAGTGTGTCTCTATACATAGTGTACTAGTGTGCTAATGTAATAGTGTATAATAGTGTAATAGTGTATAATAGAGTACAAGTCTATCAGTATTTTACACAGTCTATCAGTCTTCTCTTAGATTCATTACTGGTGATAGTTACGGCACTCATTGCATCCTGTATGATAAGGTGGGTTGGTCTTCTCTATCAGAGAGGTGAAATAGGCATTGGTATCTGTTTATCTTTAAGGCTTAGGCCATTGATGGAAAATTGTCACCATATATCACAATTATGCTAGAATGGAATTATGGACCTTATCTGACCCACTCAAATGTTTGACTTTCACTTAAGGTCCCACGTGTTCAGTCTGAACTTGTTATGTCTGCCTTTTGTTTTGATGCACCAGCTTCCTAGAATGATCTTCAACTCACACTAAAAGTCAATACACCACTATCCTATGGACAATTTTAAAACATTATCACAAACCTCCCTACCTCAGTATGTAATGTTTTTAATTTGATCTTTGTTGTTTTCTCTTTTCACTTGAGTCTTTGTCCTATTTATGCAAATGTTTTTTTATCCCTTTTATATGTATAACTGTTTGAACTGTAATCTCGACAGCATTGCAAATGAGGGTAACCCCTCAATGTCCATTTTGATAATAAATTAAGATTTAAAAGTGTGATAGTCTACTAGTGTGCTAGTGTAATAATATAATTGTGTGTAATAGTGTAGTGAATTAATAGAATTTTCCCACAGGGATGAGGTTTATCTTATCTAAGTGTGCTAGTGTTTAATAGTGTAATAGGGACATAGTGTGTAATAGTGTAATCATTTTGTAATAGTGTGCAATAGTGTAATCTTTTGTAATAGTGTAATGATGTAATAGTGTAACGTGTGTAATACTGTGCGATAGTGTCATAGTGTGTAATAGCGTCATAGTGTGTAATAGTGTGTAATAGTGTAATAATGCAATAATGTAATCATGTAATAGCTTGTAATAGTGTCATAGTTTAAGAGTGTGTAATAGTGTAATCATGTAATAGTGTGTAATAGTGTTATAGTGTAATATTGTGCAAATGTGTAATCATGCAATAGTGTAATAGTGTGTAATACTGCAATAGTTTAATACATTATTTTGTTTTATTTCCTCAAACAGACATGTTCATGTAACTTGCATCAATCCGATCATACTTATTATAATCTATACCCTTAATTTCAGTCACCTTTCAGCCAACTGAGTTTAAGTGATTTTTCATCGTGGGACGACTTCAGATCAGGTTCCGTCTGGTCAAGTGGCTGACAGAGTGATGTTTGAATGTACAGTAGATCAGATCTATCCTCCGTTTTGCATAGGCACACTCTAATCCAGCCGACGACACACCCCTCATTCTTAAACAGAGCTCTAATAATGCCCTTTTTACGGCGCTCTTTTACATCCTTGAGACAACACATCCATATATTGGCAGAACAAGCCATATTAATTGACCATATTAATGTATTCATATACAAACCCTTACAACCTCACATGTAAAAACACTCATGCTCAAATTATCATACTAATATTACGCCCTTACAAAACAACTTCCTGCCCCTACAACTGCCCTACAAGCAACTTCCTCCCACTACAGCTGCCTTACAAAACAACTTTCGGCCAACCTAACCACTTCTCATTCTACATCCCCAAAACTGCTGGAAAAAACTATCACAAAAAGGGGCGGGCCTCAGGGGGCGGGACAAACACAGGGAAACCAATCAGACAGTTTTTTTTTTTTTTACTATTACATTTATGTGACGTTATCACTCGTCAGCACTTTTTTGACAGGGTGTTACTTATTATTGTCTCTGGCATCTTATAATTTATTATGCTTTTTCTGCACATTTTTGCAAATATTGTCTGTAGGCATTACCTTTATCATGTCCATGATCATCAACATGTCCATGTCTTCCAGAGGTCCATAGCTTTGTAAGTAGCACTGCTCCCCGAGGTTCCTCACAGCAATAAACAAAGTTGCAACTTCTTCCACCTGAAAGGTAATAGAAAAGTATTAGCATATTATTACCACCCAGAAGTCATATCCAAACATCAAGTACAGTATGAAACAGACCTGGTCTCTGGACTGGCTTTGATCCATCAGCAAGTTCATCTCTCTCTGCTTGTTCTTCTCTTTCAGTCTGTGCCGTTGACTCTGGAGTTCAGACAGTTCCTTGTTGGTCATCTGCCACAAACAGAGAGAAGCTTTAAGAGGCTGTTCGTTCAACAGTCATTCACTATCCACAGAAAAAGGCCTGTTCTCTACTCACATCATGCATTTTTTGTGTGCTTTTTTGCTCTTTCTCCCTTTCTCTCATCCCCCAATGTAGTCATTATGCCTCCTCTGATACATGTGGAGTCACCAACCGCTTCTTCTCACAGCAAGGAGTTTCACTGGGAGAGTGTAACATGCACAGAGGTTCACATTATCTCCTCCAGACCCCCCTCCCTGCTAAACAGGCACCCTGACCGAACAGTTGGAGTCACTAATGCAATGATCAGGACTCATACCCTACAAGCATCCCACCCAAGAAAACACTGCCAATTATGTTTGTAAGAAAGCTATCCGGCTGCAAGTTAGCCTAGCTTTGCACAAATGAATGGAAGTGGATATGGACCACTAGCCTGCAGCTGGATAGCTTTCTACTGAACGCACATGAAGCGGAAATTGATATCTATCTTCTTGTCTGACTCTGGAGAAGACAGTAAGCGCATTTCCCATAACGTTGGCGTGTTCCTTTAACAGTCAAATCATCTACTAATCAGCGCATAACATCCCTGCATGGAGGTAACATCTGGGTGATGTCTGACCAACTTGTTGGTGTTGTGCTCCTCCTTTAGGTTCTCCAGCTGCCGCTGGTCCTGTTCCAACTCCTCCACCAGCTGCCCCACGTGCTGCACCAGATCCTGGTGGGTGATGGACAGAGTCTCATGGCGCCGAATGATGGGCATCACCACAGAATCGGACCCGTGCTCCAGGTAATCTGAATGGGGACAGGATAATATGAGTGCTGTACACCGCCAGTGTATAATTAAGTGATCGTTGAGACCAACAGGCTCAACAAGCAGGACAGGTTCTGGTTCACGTACAATTTCAGACATTGCATGAACTTGTGATAACCCTTTCACTAACACACTACAGAAGGTTAACCCTTTCACTACCACACTACAAAAGGTTAACCTTTCACTACCCCACTACAGATGTTTAACCGTCTGTAGTGTGGTAGTGAAATGGTTAACCTTCTGTAGTGTGGTAGTGAAAGGGTTTACAGTCTGTAGTGTGGTAGAGAAAGGGTTAACCTTCTACATTTACATTTACATTTAGTCATTTAGCTGACGCTTTTATCCAAAGCGACTTACAAGTTCTGTGCGACAAGACAGCAAGAAGGGTATAACTCTATCAGCTGAGTAACAATGTTCATCAAAGTGTTGCGTGTTACAGTGTAGGTTAGTTTATTAGGACAAGTGCATGACATTAAGGTTAGTCGGGGTTAGATTTTTTTATTTTATTTTTTTTATCATTTCAGATAATGGTTGAAGAAGTGAGTCTTTAGTCGACGGCGAAAGATTGGACGGGATTCGGCTGTCCTAACTGGGATGGGTAGTTCATTCCACCATTGTGGGGCAAGGACTGAGAATAGGCGGCTTCTCTTTGATGACCCTCCGGGAGCTTGGATAGGAGTAGATCTGAGGCGGCCAGAAGATGCAGAGCGTAGGGGTCTTGAGGGTGTGTAGTTAGAGACCATTGACCGGAGGTAGGCGGGAGCGGTTCCCTTTGCCGCACGGTATGCTAGGTCGAGGGCCTTGAAGCGGATACGTGCAGCAATGGGGAGCCAGTGCAGGTCCCTAAGAAGTGGGGTGACATGGGCCGACTTCGGTAGGTTTGAGATCAGGCGGGCCGCTGCGTTTTGAATGAGTTGAAGAGGCTTGGTGGCAGTGGCCGGGAGGCCAGCTAGCAGTGCGTTGCAGTAGTCGAGGCGGGAGATGACTGTTGATTGGACGAGGAGTTGGGTGGCTTCTTTTGTCAGGAAGGGGCGTATCCTTCTGACGTTGCTCAGGAGGAATCTGCAGGTTCTGGTTGTCGCTGCGATGTGAGCAGAGAAGTTCAGCTGGTCGTCGAGGACAACACCAAGGTTCTTGGCGGTCGGCGACGCGGTCACAGCTGCATTCTCGACTGTGATGGAGAGGTCGGTCAGGGGGGAGGATTTGGCCGGCAGGTGGAGCAATTCTGTTTTGCTTACGTTCAGTTTGAGGTGGTTGGTCGTCATCCAGGCGGAGATGTCGGACAGACAGGCCGAGATCCGCTCAGAGACGTGGATATCTGAGGGAGGGAAGGAGAGGAAGAGTTGAGTATCATCGGCATAACAATGATATGAGAAGCCATGAGACGTGATAATGTTACCCAGTGATTTAGTGTAGAGGGAGAAGAGAAGGGGTCCTAGGACCGAGCCCTGGGGGACACCCGTCCGGAGGGGGCGGGTGGCCGACAGAGTCCCTCTCCATGACACTTGGTAGGAGCGGTCATTGAGGTATGATGTCAGCCATGTCAGCGCAGATCCAGCCACTCCCATTCCTGCGAGGGCCGCGAGGAGGATCTGATGGTTGACTGTGTCGAAGGCTGCAGATAGGTCTAGGAGAATCAGGACAGAGGAGAGGCCTTTCGCTTTTGCTAAGTGAAGTGAAGTGAAGTGAAGTGAAGCCCCTTCTGTAGTGTGGTAGTGAAAAGGTTAACCTTCTGTAGTGTGGTTGTGAAAGGGTTAACCCTTTGTCGTGTGGAAGGGAAAGGGTTAACCCAGGGGTGCAGTGCTGGGCATACGCGGTCAAACGACGTTTGGGCTTCGTCACTGAGGCAGAATTGCGCGCATCCTATTATTATGCAAAGTCTGTGTGTGTGTGTGTGTGTGTGTGTGTGTGTGTGTGTGTGTGTGTGTGTGTGTGTGTGTGTGTGTGTGTGTGTGTGAGTGAGTGTGTGTGTGTGTGCGTGTGTGTAGAGTGTTGGGCGTGTGTTATGTGACAAAAGACCGCCCGTCTTGTCCCCAGCTCCGACTCATGAAAGAGGAGAGATACATGTATGCGCGTGCGCGCGGGAGCCCATATTACGACTGCACCACTGGGTTAACCTTATGTATTGTTGCAGTGAAAGGGTTAACCCTTTGGTAGTGTGGTAGTGAAAAGGGTTAAAAGTCGGCAGTCAACTTACTCTCAGGGAGGAAATCTGTTATTTTCAACAGGTAGTCCTCGTACGTTCTGTACTTTGCCACCCTCTCCTTTAGAACCTGTTTTCTGTTGGATAAGAAGGGTTTTAGAAGTGACCAAATGAACAATACCTTCACACGAGGTCTAACATTCTCACCTGGCCTGAAGTTTCTCCAGCTGATCTGCCAGGTCCTCCATCTCGCTCTGCTTCACAGCGTTCTGCTTCCTTGCAACCTGATACTTCTTCAGGGCTCTGTGTCGCTTCACCTCATTGTCTTCCACAAACCTCTCAAATTTCTTCGCTTTTTCTTTGGTCTGGATTCAAATACACAATCCAAGGTAATTAACTGTATATATTAGAACAATGTATTTTCAAGTGTCAAGTAACTGAATGATATATACTCAATTAAGCCTGTATGCTGCTTTGTTTTTCTTTGCTAGCTTTAGGCGATATCCTTCTGTCTAATCCTGGAATCCTTAAGATATAATAAGATATACACACATAGGCGTAGTTTTAGATGGGGTAGCAGGGGACATGTCCCCCTCAATATTGAGAAGAGGTAAATTTGTCCCCCTCAAAAAATATAGCTATAATATGAAAGACAACCCCCCCCCCCCCCCCCAAAGATGTATAAAATAAGGGGATCAAAACATGTATATATCCTTCTTACCTGTAGCTACAGGCTATATTAACCTACAGTTTCAGACACCCCTACAGGACCGTACCATCTCAACCTTGCAGACGTGCCTCTCATAAAAGTACACCAGAATGCAGGAAATGAAATGTTTGATGCTCAAAGTTTCCTGGGGGAGGAGGACCCCTGGACCCCACACTTGAAGTGTGAATGAATGAATGAATGAATGAATGAATGAATGAATGAATGAATGAATGAATGAATGAATGAATGAATGAATGAATGAAAACTTTATTTAACAGATTGCAGAATGGGTACAATACAGTACGGCTCAATACACACAATTGTTAAGGGGATGCAGACCAGAGAAAGACGTTTGTCTTGTTTACATCAGGGTCCCCCATTTTCATTTCATATTGATTGATTCATGATTCATTTCATATTCATTTCAAGTGCCCCCCCCTCCCCCCATGTTGAAACCAAACCTACGTCCTTTTTTAGTCAACCTTTATTTAACCAAGTCCCATTGAGTATACGAGATCCCTTTTGCAAGGGAGACCTGCCCAAGATAACAGCAATAAAATGTGCGATACATCATTCTTGTATACACATACAGTATACACACACACACATATACATACGGTACATACATATATACATATAAATACCATACATTTTCATAGAGCTTGATGTGTACACAACCCACCTCCTGCAGTTTGAGTTCAAGTTCAGTCCTCCTCTGAGCTAAGGCTTGCATGTGACCCTTGAACTCTTGTCGCTTCAGCGTTAGTAGCCTGTCCACCTCGTCCAGCTCAGTCTGCTTCCTCACAACTAGGGTCCTTTGCAAGGTGTTGACTCCTGTCTCCAGGATCCTGCCAGCGGTCTACACATATACAAATAACCTGTCAGCAGTGTAGAAGCTTGAGGAAGGCTATAATATAAAAGGACCACCACCCCCCTCCAAATGTTCTCATCACAGACCATGATATGTTTGCAAATATTCAAGTGAACATGGCATCGCCTTTAATCCTCATCTTTATTATATTTTGCTTACCTCTGTTATAACGGGTATGTGATTGACATTTTCTTCTTCTCTGCATATGGGTAGATCATTTGAAATGTTTAGTGGCTATGCATCAAAGGTAGTTTTGAAGATATGTGAATTCATATTACTACTATGCTGCAGTATAGGCTAAAGATAAAAGTACAAGCCATACCTGGTTTCTTCCACCTGTGTTACAAAAATGTTTCTCATTCTGTTTTCCACTTTCAGCTTTAGACGAGGGTCATCTTTATCTATAAAATGAACAGAGGAATTATCCATGTTTTGTTTCGGCTTTGTAACTTTTAATTTCCTTCAAGTATCCCGGAGCGTAAAACTGTTGCAGTAAAGTCCCGAAAAGTTGCAATTATTTGTAAGAACTTCCCGGTGCACACGAATCGGAGACGACAAGATCTTTCCGGGTGTTTTCCTGAAACTGTGTTGTTGTTGCCGGGGGACCAGGGGCGAGACTGTAGGGAATGAGCGGGGATCGTTTCTCCGTTGTCATAGCAACTGCCAGCGAGGCGTTCTATTTCATTGACGGAGTGAGAGGCATTGAAATGAGATGGGTAGACTCGGCAGACCCAGAGCCATGTATTACCAGAGTTTGGCCATGTTGGACGCCATTGTGCTCACCTTATGAATGATTGTGAGTCATAACAGAACAGAGCTATGTATTATTATTAATATTATTATTATTGTTTATTATTATGGTAATATAAATGGCTCTCTGAGTCATAAGCTACTCACTGAACAGAACTCTTTTTGAAACTCGCTTTCCATACTCTGGTAATAAATGGCTCTGGCTGGGCAGAGGTCCACACGCTTGATGAATTAGGCTATTAAGGCTAGTTTGCAGGTCTCTCAAGTCGTGTATAGGCTCTATTGCATGGAACATGGTCCATGGACACATTTTGGAAGACATTCAATTGTTTAATTCCCCGCACTCCCCATCCTACTAATTAGCACTAGCCTAATTCTAATATCCAAGACCTAAACACAGCCTGACCTATAGGCTAAATAATAATTATAATAATAATAATAATAATACAGTAATTGTAGTAATAAGTAGGGCTGGAAAGTATACCAAAATGAGGGTATACTGTTATGGATCCATACAAAGGTATGTATTTTACCATCATTCACGATATGTAAATATAGTTAAAAAAAAGAAAAAAAAAGAAAAAAAAATATATATATCATTATTGATGAGAGCCACCCTCAAGTTTTTAAAAGTTTTTTTTATTTTGTATTAATTCAAACCATTCATATTTCTGGAAATCATTGAGGGTGGCCCTCCTTTAAAACGATGCAGTTTTAAATTACAGTGCTGTTGAGATTCAAGCATATTAAACAGGTAAAAGACATAAAATAAAGATGTAAACGAATTTAAAATAATTAGACATTCAATATAAGACAAAAAAAGGATGAAAAAGGAAAGAAAGATCAAAATTAAAAACAGTTACAAACTGAAGCAGATATTTGTAGTCATATTTTTAAACTGTAGGGTAGTGGTATTGATTTATAGTGCGAGCTGAAGATCATTCCAAGAAGCAGGAGCATTAAAACAAAAGGTTGACTTTCATTTACATTTACATTTAGTCATTTAGCTAACACTTTTATCCAAAGCGACTTACAAAAGTCAGCAGGAGGGGTACAGCTCTGGCAGCTAAGTGGTATTGTTCCAAGCTTAGTCTGCACACTCTGGGGACCTTATAAGCATGAGCCAATCATTTTAGTGTGTCAAATAGGGTTCACAGTTCTAGCAACATTGTGATATAACGTGGTCATTTCCAGGCAATGGCCTTAAAGATAAACAGATACCAATGTTGATTTTGCCTCTCTGCCAGAGAAAACCATCGTACAGGATTCAGTGAGTACCACTGGTAATAAATATGAGAGCAGAATGATAGACAGTGTCTAGAGGTTTCAGAGTGGAAAGAGCAGCATTTTTATAATATTACTGTATATTTAATAATACTGTATATATTTTAAGTTCCTTGCAGCAGTATAAAAAAGAAAATAGACTATTTGAATGAAATGGCACCATGACAATTGTATTACAAGATAAAGATATGAAAAATATGTCATATAGTGAGCCATAACATAGCTATGTATTATTATTATTATTATTATTATTATGGTAATAAATGGCTCTGATTCATAAGGCACTGACACTATAGAACTATTTTTGAAACTTGCTGTTCAAACTCCGGTAATAAATGGCTCTGTGCAGTGCGCAGACCTACTTAGGTCCACAAGATTGATGAATTAGGCTATTAAGGCTATAGTTTACAGGTCACTCAAATAGTAGGCTCTATTGCATGGAACATGGACACATTTTGGAAGACATTCAATTGTTTAATTCCCCGCACTCCCAGAATAGAATGGCACCATGACAATTGTGTTACAAGATAAAGACATAAAAGAATATATCATATCACATTGTAATTTGTACTGGAAAACGATACCGTCAAATACCATTATACTGTCAAAACCAAGAAAAATATTGTGATGTGATATTTGGGGCATATTGTCAGCCCTAGTAATAATAATAATAATAATAATAATAATAATAATAATAATAATAATAATAATAATAATAATAATAATAATAATAATAATAATAATAATAGCCAGGCCTAGTGTAACTGAGGGGTACAATTCCCTGACTGTATTGATAAGTATGGTATCATTAAACCACTACCGCTTTATGTACTTTAACTACTGGCCATACAGTACACAATATATGAATATGATGAACACTTCCCACAATGAAATCGGTTCCAGTCAAAGGTATTAATCAAGTATTTAATGGAGCAAAAGGTACATATGATACTTATATTACATTTGATTGCACTTGTAAGGCAAATGAGTATTCGTAGGCAAATCAACACTGAATGTCCATTCTCTGGTTACGCAGGAGGCAAGTATACAACCTGGCTCTTAGGGAATTATATCTATGGTACACTTAATGATATAGCGGGATATACTGGAAGGGGTCCTCCCGGTTGTAAGCCGGCAGGGGGGGTAGGAGAGCTGTCGGTAGTAGAACGTCTGGTCAACGATATCTAGGGAGACTTCGAGTACAGAAGACAGTGCGATAGACTCTTGATCCGCAGACGAATACAGCTTGGTTCTCTTGTAGGCTGTAGCTCCACAGTGAAGAAAGCTAGGCGGCCTCAGGCTCTCTGAGCGCCGACTCGACCTTGACTCCTCTCGGGGGTAAATCCAACACTCACAGGCGTCGGCGATTATCCGCTCCACAAATCACAGTACCAAAGCAAATATATATTCCAGCCGCACAGGGCTATGCAGACGTCGGGTAGGTAATCCAGTGTACATGTCCATTCGGTCCTCGCCTAGATCTCCTCGGATGAAAGCGCCATGTGGTCGGCCCAGCCTGGATAAGAATCTAGCTAACACGAGGAAGCGTTGGAGATGCTGGTCACTTTAGAACTCTAACCGCACGATGCACCATACACAATAGACTATTATTAACTTAATAGAAATACGTCGCACTCGACGGTACAGTGCCAAACTCTGACAATTCAGTTATTAATTCGCACGCGGTCTCAATGCTATTCTGGGGCCAAACAGGCCATACTTCACCACACATCGTATCGTGGGTGAGGCTTCACTTAGTGGGTAACAAACTAGGTTAACTAACTTCTGTATCCACCTGCGCTATATTTATATGCACGGTGAACAAATAGTGCCACTCTCATTTCTGTCGCCGTATCCCTGGGCAGGGCCGGGGCTAGTACAGACATGTCTTGTCGGTAACTTTGAACTTGGCTCCGGGGGCTGGTCCCCTGGCGCCTGGTCCTTTGTCCAATAGGAGAATGAACTATTATGGGCTATAGTAGGCTAAAGGGATATTCCGTGTATATGTACAAGGAATATACAAGGGATATCAAACGATATACAAATACTATTCAATATATATCAATAAATAAATATATATACTCGGTTTAATCTGATCCTTCGTAACAGCCGCCCCCTAATTAGTCCCACCTAATTAGCTAAGCAGAGACAGATTAACCGCACTGTCCACTACTCAGTGTCTGCTGTGAGGGTCAGTCAATTCACAAAGTCATGGGGTCATGGTCGTCATCGATGGTATCGGGGAGCCTTGGCAGTTCTATTAGCCTCGCCACGGGTCGGGTGTAGGTCCGCCCTTGGACGAGCACTTCAGCTGCTCGGACCTTTCCGTCGGCACCGGTGATCACTTTGCTTACGCGGCCAGCCGGCCACATAGCTCGGGGTAGTGACTGGTCGATAATCATGACGACTGTTCCTTCTGTCAAATTGTCTCTCTCTTTTACCCATTTCTGGCGGGTCTGTAGAGACGGTAGGTAGTGGAGTAGGAAGCTGTTCCAAAACTTGTCAGCCAATACTTGACTGTACCTCCACATTCTTCGGCCGTTCGCTTCTTCAGGCCTGTACATTGTCTGGGGTAGCGCGGGGTCCAGCCGCCCCATCAAGAGTGTGTTGGGGGTGACTGGGTCGACATCTGCTACATCACTTGAGACGTAACCGAGGGGCTTTGAGTTCAATACTCCCTCGATCTCCGTGAGGACTGTCATTAAGACTTCTTCCGCCACGGTCTGGGCCCCAAGCACGGCGTACAGGGCTGTCTTTATGGAACGTACTTCTCGTTCCCAAGTTCCACCGAAGTGAGGTGCGTTCGGGGGATTAAACTGGAAGTCAATCTGGGATGGAGCGAGGTGGGTCTTAAGTTCTGGGCCCATAGCTTGGAAGCTCTCTCTCAGCTCTCTTTCTCCGCCTTTGAAGTTTGTCCCGTGATCAGACAACAATATAGACGGTTTGCCTTTCCGTGATGTGAATCTTCGGAAGGCCATAAGGAATGAGTCTGTGCTCATGGTTGGAAGGAGTTCGATATGTATCGCTCTGGTGGTCATGCATTTGAATACAATACCCCCCCGCTTCTCGGTTCCTCTTCCTTTCTTTATATACAGCGGGCCGAAACAGTCCATACCGGTGGAGTGAAAGGGCTTGTCGCCGAGTCGGAGGCGACAGGGAGGTAGGTCAGCCATCCGGGGTATACTGGGCTGTGCTCGCCACTTACGACAGTCTAGACAGGTTCGCTGGAAGCGCCGCACTGCTTCTCTCCCTTGCAGTATCCAATAACGACGTCTGATCTCCGCGAAGACTCTCTCTGCCCCTGCGTGGTGCACATCCTCGTCGTATTTCTTTATGATCAGCTCTGTGACCTTGTGTCGGCTGTTCAAGACTATCGGGTACTTGACGTCATCCGGTAAGTCTGGGGCTCTCCGCAGACGACCACCCACTCTGATGAGACTATGGGCGTCGCTCTCGGGTGCTAGGTGGAGCAGTCTGCTGTCTGATGGGACGGGCTTTGCTCCCTGTAGACAGTCCAGCTCGTCGGGGAACGAGTCTCTCTGGGCTCGTTGTAGTACAAGAAGTTCTGCTTCTTCGTAGTCAGCTGCTGAAATGTCAGTAGTGGGCTGAACCTCTGGGTGGTGCCACAGAAATGTCTTTAGCTGCGCACTCTCTAGGGTGAGGCAATCGTCTATGTCGGGGTCTGTGGAGACGAGTGTGTTCAATCCACAGAACATAGATTTCGTGTTTTCGGCCTCCTCTTTACTCGCCTCCCGTGGGGTGGGTGTAGGCCACTCTTCTTCCGGGAGCTTGAGAAACTCTGGTCCGTCACTGTAGAGGTTGTGACGGGTGAGGTCATCCAGGGACATTCCCCGGGTGATGACGTCAGCTGGGTTGTGTTTTGTGTCCACATACCTCCAGCTCGCTACTTCTGTTAACTCTTGAATCTCTGTGACTCTGACTCCCACGAAGACCTTGTATCTGCACGAATCAGACCGGATCCATGTGAGTACTGTCGTGGAGTCTGACCACAAGATTGTTCTTTGCACCGGAATGGTGAGTTCACGTTGGATTAACGTGGCGAGCTGCGCTCCTGCTAGGGCTGCGCAGAGCTCTAGACGCGGGATAGATTGTTGCTTTCGTGGGGCTATTCTTGAGCGAGCCAGGATGAAAGCAGTATGTATTTCTCCTCCCTCCTCTCGGGCACGCAAGTAAGCCACCGAACCGTAGGCTACTTCGGAGGCGTCGCTGAAGACGTGCAGATCCATCTTGCATGTCTCTGGCCTCACTGTGGGTGGGAAGTAGCTGCGGCGTATGTTAACACCTGGGAGTGAGCGGAGTTCCGTCTCCCACTCTCTCCATGTGGATGCAAGGTGTTCGGGTATGGGGTCGTCCCAGCCCTGGTCCTTGTCCCATAGTGCTCTTACAATCATCTTTGCCCTGGTGGTGTAAGGTAGAATACATCCCAACGGGTCATATTGTCTGGCGAGTGTTCTGTATACACTCCGTCTGGTGGTCGGTAGTGCCGTCGACCTTCCCTGCTCCTTGGTCAGGGGTTTGTGTCTATAATGGAGCGAGTCTGTTTTGAAGCGCCAGACTAGTCCTAGTGTCATTTCTTGGGCTTCTCCTGGGATGGTCGCCATCCAGGTCTCGCTGCTCGCTGCCTTGTCCTCGGGGGAGAGGCTGCGCAATACTTGTGGGTCGCTGCTGGCCCACTGCCTGAGATCAAAGCTGCCTTTGATCAGGGAGGCGCGGAGCTTGAGTAGAAGAGCCTCGGCTTCTTCTGGCGTCGAGACGCTTTGCAAACAGTTGTCCACGTAGAAACTATTTCCTACACTTTGTCGGACCTCTTCATCTGCTGCTGGGTCCTCTGCGACGTGTTTTTGCAGTGCAAACGTAGCACAGCATGGGCTGCATGTGGTTCCAAAAGGGAGGACTTCCCATTGATAGATGGCTGGTTGCTCATCCCCGATCCTCTCTCTCCATAGGAACCGCAGCAGGGGCTTGTCCTCCTCCACTAGTCTCACCTGCAGGAACATCCCTTTGATGTCGCCGCTGATGGCCACCTGGTCCTGGCGGAAACGTAGTAACACGCCTAGTAGAGAGGGGCCGAGTGTTGGGCCGGGCAAGAGCTCTTTATTCAGATTTTGTGATCCGATCTGGTAGCTGCAGTTGAACACAATACGATCCTTGCCGTTGTGGTGGACTTTGTGGTGCGGCACGTACCATGATTCGGTCGTCTGATCGGCCTCTTTAATGTCAATTTTCTTTATGTGTCCCGCTGTGATTAGCTTGTTAATCTCAGCGCGGTACACAGTCTCTTGAGCGGGGTCTCTGGCTAGGCGCCGCTCTGTGTTCAATAGATACCGCTCCGTCGCTTCTTTTGTGGCGTGAAAGGTAGGCATACCCTCTCGCCTCAGGAGTGGAGTTGCGTATATCTCATCACTCCGTTGACGTTGACTCTCTTTGTCCCTTGCTCGAGGAGGGCTATAGCGTAAATGTCTTCCTTGGAACGAATGTCTTTCTTTTCGTTCTTAAAGGGCATTGTCTCTAGTGTCCATAGCCTCTCGACATGCTGCAGGAGAGTGGTGTCTTCTTCTGTCACTCTGGAGTGGAGGCAGTTAGTGGCTGCTGTTCGGTTAAGAGACTTAGCGAGGGGGCCTTGTAATGTCCATCCTAGGCGGGTCTCGACTGCTGCAGGACAGCCTCTGGGTCCTGTGTGGACCCGGTCTATCGGGACTATGAGGTCTGCATGGTCGGAGCCTATCAGCAGGGTCGGGGTGGCACCGTCTATGAGCGGGATAGGTAGTTGGCGCAGGTGCACATATTTATCCATCAGCTTGGCGATGGGGTAGGTGTACTGTGATAGGCCTATTTCTTGGCTGGTGAAAGCATTGGTAATCCTATACCGTCTCTCTGGCTGCCCGCTTGCTGCGATAGTGAAGGAGACATTCTCGCCCTTTATCGTCTTTAGATCTCTTCTTATTGTCCGAATCGTCATCTGGTTTTCGCTCCCCCGCAGCCCCAGCTGGGCCGCAGCGGACGCGAGGAGAAGGGTCTTCTCTGACCCGTCGTCAAGGACGGCGTAAGTGTCCATGACCTTATCTTGGTAACTCAGTGTTACGCGGACCACCTTTAAGAGCACCTGGGCGCCCCCGCTGCTGGCGGGGTCAATGTACATAACACTTGCCTTTGACTTCCGGTTTAGCTGTAGAATGGAGTAGGTCGCATGTGACACAGCTGCTCACCCGTTATTTTTTTTTTCGTTTTAAAATCATAATTATATACCATTAATGCGTTTAAAACTTGACGCATATATCAACTGAGACTATCAACTAACTATATTGACCAAAAGAATCGAGATGCCATCAAGGAAAAACCTAGGGAAAGACCAAAAACCAGTCGAAGAGATCCCGCTACGTGACCCAGGATACGTACAGCGGACAGCAGAAAGTATTGACTCGACAGAGGCCGCTTCAAGTTCAACCCCATCAAAGACCTCCGCAGATACCGAACATATCATCCGGAAAATGGAAGAAATGGGGAAGACAATGGAGAAGAGAATGGAGGGAATGGAGGAAATGATCACAGAATCACAGAAGATAATAACTCAAAAAGTAGATGCTATTAAAGAATCTATTGAAGGCAAAATTGATGCGCTGAGAGCGGACGCCGAAGCACAGAATAAACGCACCGAGGCTCTGGAGAAAGTAGTGGAAGCCCACGAAATCAAATTCACTCACATCTACAAGGAAGTAGAGGCTAACACAGTTAACCTAACTGCCGAGATGAAGGGGAACTACAATGAAATCAAGACGGAGCTCAGCGAAATAACGGAGGAGCTCACGCGAATCAATAAAGAACAGAAAGCCAAAATATTCGAGATGGAATATCAAAAACGCAGGCTGAATATTCGCATTGTCGGTCTGGACGAATCAGTGAGATGTGAAAACCCTGAAGAGTTTGCCACAGAATTACAGAAAATCTTGGGAACAGGAATCCTTCCTAAAATACCGGAGGTGGATGAGAGCTTCAGATTGGGACCCCGCTCCAGTGACAGCAACGCTAAGCCCAGAGTGATATTAGTTGTACTGCGCCAAGTCAGAATAAAAGAAATGATTATGCGTGGAATTCGCAGGATGAAAGGCAATCTGAAACACATGGAGGTACCAATACACTGCTTTGAAGATTATTGTCGTGAGGTAGTGGAACTGCGTGCCAAGTTCAAGACGGTGATGTCTCAACTATACCTGGGGAAATACAGACCCCTACTAATATACCCTGCAATACTTCGCGCCGTCGACAAACAAGGAGCAAAAGTTCTCCTCAAATCGCCTGAAGAGGCAGCCAAATTCCTGTCTGAACAGGAGCAGATTAATGTATAAATGGCCTTTTAAATCTCAGTTATGCAAGGTCACCATATAGTACAACCTTTAATAATCAAGGATTTGGGACAGAGAGACCTACGTGCTCAGAGTTTTTGAATACTTTCCCCGACGTGTATATTATTGCGGACATATTGGATTTAAGATTGGAACACTCCAGAACATACTGGAACATTCAGACAATGTAAAAATGACATATTGGAATAATCTAGAACATCGAAGCATTCTTTGATATATGGAACATTCTGGAATATCAGCAATACGTGGTCATTCATTCTACCAGAAGCCCCTCGGGGGAATAATCAACAGCTATCTAGATGCAAAACCACAGAGCCATCATAGCCGGCCGGCTGAAAGATCACTCTACACAACGATCATCGCCCACCCCGGTCGGGGGAAATGCTGCATATACGTATTTAAAAATTGTTTTTTTATTAATGGGAAATAATTTCACTACTTCTCCAATTAATACTTTAGATGTTTAAGCATAGCAATGCTCTTTTAAGATCTAAGTTAATGTTCTCTTCCTTTTACTTGTTTTTTTTTTTTCTTTCTTTTTCATCCGCTCTCTCTGATTTATTGAGGCTCTCTCTTCAGTTCAATACCTTCATATTATTCATGGGTTACTATAAATTACTATAAATTACAAGTTCATATAAAATGTAAGTGATTAAGGCATGACAATTGAAGCTTATTTTTGGTCTTTATTTTTAGTTTATCTCATTTAAATTTTTATTTATTTATTTTTTACGGGTAAGTGGCCAAGCCACAGTCGACATTCTACTTATGGTAGAATTTAGAGTGTTAGATCCTATGGTATACATAGGAATGTTAAGGATAATTGGATCATTCTGGGATATCCGGTGGTGCAAGGGAGAGAGTCATACGCAAAGGTTGTGTTCATGGAACACAATCCTGTACGACTCTCGGTGGGAGGGAAGGGTAGGGGATTTTTATTTGTATATATGTATGTTTTTAAGCTCGGCTCTCAACGGGACCTCACTAGTGGGATGTATATCTAGTATTGCCTCGCACTCTAGAAGCATTACCAAAAATTACAATGCAACATGTATAGACTATGGCTAGTTTGAATATAATGATATGGAACACCGGGGGAATAAATAACCAACTTAAACGCAAAAGCGTGCTCACACTGATGAAAAAAGAACATGTGGACATTGCTCTGCTAAGCGAAACACACATTCTAGGGAAAGACATAGGTAAATTAGCGGACAACATATACCATAATATCAGTCACTCCTCTATTGGTACGAGAACTCGGGGTGTAGCAATAGTCGTTAAACGTAAGTTGAATATTGTACTAAAGGGAGTATGGTCTGATGTAGAAGGTCGGATAACTATAGCTAAGATTGAACATAAGAACAGGAAAATAGCGTTGATAGCGGTATACGCCCCAAATTTGTACGAAGAAGATTTCTTCACTACACTAACCAATGCAATGTTAGACATTCCCGATTACTCATTTATAATAGGAGCGGATTTTAATGCCATCTGGAACCCAAGGATAGACAAATCTTACCTCGCCTTTTCCAGCGAACAAAAGAATTCATCGAAGGCATTAAAGGATTGGTCAAAGATTACAGGTGTAAAGGACTTATGGCGGTTACTTAACCCCACGACCCGAAAGTACTCTTGTCGATCTGCGAGACATAAGACACTATCCAGAATAGATTATGTCTTTGCATCACAGAAACTATTTGATAATTATGAAGTGGAAATGATACC
Organism: Notolepis coatsorum; assembly: GCF_963971535.1. Taxonomy (NCBI): domain Eukaryota; kingdom Metazoa; phylum Chordata; class Actinopteri; order Aulopiformes; family Paralepididae; genus Notolepis; species Notolepis coatsorum. Next base: position 38,515,972 of record NC_140167.1, read on the forward strand.
CAACGCACTATCAGATCACTGTTATTTACTCCTTAAAGGTACATTTGGTATACTATCCTCCCGAGCCCCAAGATGGCGATTTAACTCGTTGCTGCTTAACAACAAGGAATTCATTACACAACTCAAAGAAGCTCTTATAGTATTCCAACGGGAGAATGTAAACTCGGTGCAAGACCCCAGAATAATATGGATGTCGGTAAAGGGAATGATCAAAGACTTCACGGATAGCTTTTCCTCCAAAATGCGCAAGAATCAAAACACAAAACTGGATGAGCTGGAAACGCTTTACTCAACGTTATTTAATTCTCTGAAATACAACAACTCAACTCGACTAGAAAATCAAGTTAACGTACTAAAAATAGAGATCAATGACATATACAGACAACAATCGGAAATACAAATACGCAGCACAAGACAACAGCAGTACTCTCATGGTTCCAAACCCAGCCACCTATTAGCCATGCGATTAAGAATTAATGCAACATTTGCAGATATAACTACCATTAGAGCACAACAAGTACTTGTAACAGATCCGGTAAAAATAAACGATACATTCAAAGTATTCTACTCCGATTTATATAAATCAGAAATGACCTTCGATCAAAACAAAATGGACACATTTCTTAATCAAATTATTCTCCCTAAACTTTCAGAGGATGACGCTAAACAGTTAGAAATACCGATCACACTAGAGGAACTCAAGATGGCCATAACCGCAATGAAAAGTGGTAAGGCTCCAGGAAGAGACGGTTTCCCATCAGAAATGTACCTTTCTTGTTGGGACATAATTGGCCCCTTATTACTAAATATGATCTTATACTCAGTCAAAGAGGGGAACTTCCATAAAACCGACAATATTGCACTCATAACAGTCCTCCTTAAAAAAGACAAAGACCCCAACGAGTGCGGTAGTTATAGACCTGTAAGCCTCCTCGGAACAGATATCAAACTGTACTCTAAGGTATTAGCCATCAGATTACAAAAACATATGACGTCTTTAGTTCACCCGGACCAAACTGGCTTCATAGGAGGCCGCCTGATCACGGAGAACATAAGACGTATACTGCACGTACTTGATGCCGACAAAGAGGATACCATACCTAAGGCGATACTGTCCCTGGATGCTATGAAGGCCTTTGACAGGCTGGAATGGTCGTATCTGTGGGCAGTGCTAGAAAGGATGGGGTTAGGAAAAGGATTCATCGATATGATTAAAGTATTATACAAAGACCCATCGGCCATGATTATAACAGGCACAATCATCTCCGATATCTTTCCGGTATCGCGCTCAGCCAGACAAGGTTGCCCTCTTAGTCCCGGTCTGTTCAATCTATCATTAGAGCCGTTAGCACAATATATAAGACAATCCCAATCCATAGAACCTATCGTAATCAAGGGCACACAACAAAAAATTTGTTTATATGCGGACGATGTAATATTGTTCATGAAAAACCCCAACACCACATTGCCTCATCTGCTCAAGTTGATTGAGGACTTTGGTGATTTATCGGGATTTAAGATAAATTGGCCGAAGTCGGCTTTCCTTCCACTTAACACCCCTGCAAAAAAAGATACAACCCTCCCAGGACAGATACCGATGGTAAAACATTTCAGATGCTTGGGAGTGGAAATATTCCCTACCATAAGACAAACGGTGAAGCACAACTACACAAAAATCCAAAACAAAATCAAAGACGACCTTGATAGATGGGCAAAACTTAAGAACACAGTACAAGCACGGATATCAATAGTTAAGATGGATGTACTACCTAAAATCAACTTCTTCTGTTCAATGCTACCGTTACCCCCTCCAGAGGGTTACTGGAAAAGATTACACTCCTCCACATACAAATTTATTTGGAATAACAAACCACCACGTATAAAAAGATCCACCGCACAGAGAAATAAAGCAGATGGTGGCATGGCATTTCCAGATTTTTTCCTATATTTTAAGGCGTACTCATTAAGTCCATTGACAACATGGTTTGACTCCCAAGCATTAGCATCTTGGAGGAAAATAGAAGAAAACATAGTAGCCCCACATAGACTGAAGGACATAGCACACACTAAACTACCAATCAAGCACTGTGAACGAAAATTTGGCCCCATAATTACTCATGCGATCCGGATATGGCGTGAATCACAAAAAAAAAATCCTAACCCACAAGAATGGCACAACCATACTCCCTTATTCAATAACAATGCTCTCTTAATTGGAAAACGACCTATAAGATTCCCTATATGGGAAAAGCAAGGCATACACTCATTAGGGGATATTTTTAACAAACAGGGTTTTTGTAGTGATAAAGAAATACCCAAAAAATTTAATCTCACCAAGTCCACATGGCTTTTTCACAAACAGTTAGAGCTATGTTTGAAGTCTCACGGTGTTCCATTAGACAGACCAATTGAACACCACAGATACCACAAATTCTTCTACTCAAGAGAGACATCGAGAGGTTTTGTTTCAGAATTTTATCATCAATTACTAACGTCCTCGTATGAAACCCTCCAACTTGACTCTATCTGGAGGAGGGATATACCAGACCTGGAAAATGACTTTGATTGGCAAGGAGCCTGGGCAAATGTCCGACTTACATCAAGGAACCCGGATCATCAACAAATCAATCTTAACTATATTCACAGGACATACTTGACTCCTATAAGACTGTGCCGAATGGGGCTCAAACAAGATTCCAAATGCACCCAATGTACAAATGGGGACGAAGGGACATTTATGCACATGTATTGGGACTGCTCACCAGTTAAGGCATTCTGGAAAGATGTGACCCAACAAATATCAAAACTCGTATCTTGGAATATACCTGTACACCCCTCGGTATTGCTGTTGAATGATGTTTTTGAGTTTGCAGTGAATCCACAGCTAAAGAGATTGGTTTTATCGGGTATCACAGTAGCCAAAAAGCTGATCGCATCACGCTGGTTTCAACCGGAAAAAATTTGCCGTAAAGTTTGGTTTCTTACATATCTCGATGTAATTTACCATGAAATATCTACAGCAAGAATTCTGGGTCTCAGTGAATCCAAAATGTCAATGTGGTTAGAAGTGGTGGAGAGAATAAAAGCTAGCTTATAATGGTAGTGTCTGGTTAGGTGCGAGGGATAGTGGAGGTACTTCTCAAGGTGGGGTCCGGGAGGGGGGGTTTCGAGCTGAGCATATGTATGTAGGGTTTTTTTTAGATAACAGGTATTATGGGTATATCTTATATAAAACAACTAACCAAAATGTGATCTCATTGGATGTGCCCTGACAATTAATGCTTGTATATCTTATCGTGTGTTGTCATGTTTGTTTATATGTTTGTTTTAAAAAAGAATAAAAAAAATAAAATACAAAATAACACTTGCCTTTGTGCTGCTGGAAGGTGCAGGCTTTCTTCTGTTACTGTCGTGTAGGACATCTAGGTGGGCTCCGTCACACCGACTACACCTCTTCTTTAAACGGCAATCGGCTGCCATGTGACTGTGCGCACATCGGTAACAGCGTCGGTTGGACTTTATCCATTGACTCACTTCTTCAGCGGTCATCTTCTTGAACAGGTCACATTGTGACAACCAGTGTTCCTTTTCGCAGTACGGGCACACCATCTTCCACTTCTCTTTCATCGAGGGGGTACTGTGGTTCTTGCTGCTCGGTACTGATTCTGATTGGTGCATGACGGTCACCAATCTTCGGCCATCGTTTGCTCTCCTAGGTCCCTCTCTGGAGCTTGGTGTGCTCCGCACGAACGTATCCAATCGTAGGCTGCTGACTTCTCTCGCCAGGAAGTCGGCTAGGTCTAGGAGGGATGGCTCGGGACCGTTAGGATCACGGTGGTCTCTTTGCCGCCTGAAGCGCTCTTGTCGGGCGGGCGGCAGCTTCTCTAAAATCCTCTCGACATTAGAGTTTGCGTATAGTTCGTGCATACCCTTTTCTCGTTGCGCCCCCAGCATCCCTACCAGGGATTGTACTTTGATAGACAGGTCGTCTAGTGAGCGATTGTCTGTTGCTGGGGGTAGGCGGTCAATATGCCTTATCTCTTGTATTACGTAATCCCATATGCGTCCATATCTTTGGTCGAGCGCTGCTAGAGCCGCTGTGTATGGGGTAGTAGAGGTGGCATAGGCCAGCGCTATGTTGTGCGCTCGGGGCACCTTCAGGTGCTTCAATAGGATAGCATACTTGTGGCGTTCATCAGCTACGTCAACCATCATTGTCTCTAAGCACATCCGTAACTCCGTGTACTGTGCTCGGTTCTCATGGGTGAAGTCTGGAAACGTCGGTGTGCCAATGTATGACGCCGTAGATGGCTGGCACATCGGTGAGCGTTGGAAGAGAGGCCTCCTAGGCGAGTCTCCTCTTACGCCTCTCGGTGGGCTGGTACCGGCAGGGTGCCATGGCCCGCGTATCCAGGTGCTATTCCTCGGGACTGGTCGTGCGTCATGCTCACCCGTGAATAGAGTCGGGGGTCTGTAGCGCAGAGCCGTGGGGGTAGAGCCTGGGCTGTACTGGACCTCCTGGTCCTGTGGAGTACTGTGCTGCTGTCGGGCTTGACTCTCCTCCTCTCCCTCTTCTTCTTCCTCTGTCAGGTCCTCTAGATCCTGTAGTCGTCTATTTAGCCTCTCCGCGGTGTATACCGTTCCTTCCTTGTAGCTGGGTCTCACTGGGACCGGTCGGGGAAGGAGTTCGGAGGGGGGTATAGGCTCTCTCTGGTGGTCGGGCTCAGGGTCGCTTGCTCGGTTAGGGGAGGGTGCCCTTGACCCGTGTCTTGACGAGGCCCTGGAACCCCGTGTGGAGGGAGGGGGTGTCGCCCTGGCGATCAGCTGCTCCATTAGCTGCGCTTGTAATCGGTCGCGCTCGGCTTCGCGCTTGGTGAGAGCGATGTCGCGCTCTGCTTCTCTTTGGGCACCGGCAGCGGCGCGCTGGGCTTCGGCGGCGGCGCGCTGGGCTTCGGCGTGGTCTCTTACCATATTCTCTTCCGTCTGAAGGCGTCTAATCTCTAGACGTATACGATCTTCGTCGCTCCGTTGCTGCGCTTGGAGGCGTTCTCTTTCCATGGAAGAATGTTCGCGCTCACTAAGCGTCTGTGCTTGGAGTCGATCGCGCTCTGTTGAGGCTGCTAGGCTGGCGAGGAACGCCTGTGCCAGCATCTTGTCCGCCTCGCTGGGGGAAGACGCTGGTTGAGGTGATCCGCTCCTGGCAGTACTCGTTGGAGATGCGTTCTCCTGCGGGGAGTCCTGGAGCTCTATCTCCTGGGCGCTCTCCTCTTCTTGTACCGGGCAGAGTTCCATCTCTGGAGGGTTGTCTTCCTCCCGGAGCTCTCCGGGGACTACTTCTTCGGTCTTGGCGGGGGGTAAAGTCGTGTCAGTTCCCTCCTGGTCCCCACCGTGAGCTTGGTCAGTTACATTAGAACCCACTAGGGCCTCTGTGGTCGGGGTATCCTGGTTGATAGGGTCGGACATAATTTTACTTTCTACTTTTACCGCGTTTACCGTCTGTAGAAGGCTAGGTAGTATACTGGCAGCGTAATCCTCTAAGTACTGAGGTGGCTGCCGTCTACGCTGCGGGCGATCTACTTTAGGAGGACCGTTTTGTGGAGTGTTCATCATAGGCCATTTCAATATTAATACCACTATATTAATATTACACTAGTTACCCTCCGGCTCGAAGGACCAATTGTAACTGAGGGGTACAATTCCCTGACTGTATTGATAAGTATGGTATCATTAAACCACTACCGCTTTATGTACTTTAACTACTGGCCATACAGTACACAATATATGAATATGATGAACACTTCCCACAATGAAATCGGTTCCAGTCAAAGGTATTAATCAAGTATTTAATGGAGCAAAAGGTACATATGATACTTATATTACATTTGATTGCACTTGTAAGGCAAATGAGTATTCGTAGGCAAATCAACACTGAATGTCCATTCTCTGGTTACGCAGGAGGCAAGTATACAACCTGGCTCTTAGGGAATTATATCTATGGTACACTTAATGATATAGCGGGATATACTGGAAGGGGTCCTCCCGGTTGTAAGCCGGCAGGGGGGGTAGGAGAGCTGTCGGTAGTAGAACGTCTGGTCAACGATATCTAGGGAGACTTCGAGTACAGAAGACAGTGCGATAGACTCTTGATCCGCAGACGAATACAGCTTGGTTCTCTTGTAGGCTGTAGCTCCACAGTGAAGAAAGCTAGGCGGCCTCAGGCTCTCTGAGCGCCGACTCGACCTTGACTCCTCTCGGGGGTAAATCCAACACTCACAGGCGTCGGCGATTATCCGCTCCACAAATCACCAAAGCAAATATATATTCCAGCCGCACAGGGCTATGCAGACGTCGGGTAGGTAATCCAGTGTACATGTCCATTCGGTCCTCGCCTAGATCTCCTCGGATGAAAGCGCCATGTGGTCGGCCCAGCCTGGATAAGAATCTAGCTAACACAAGGAAGCGTTGGAGATGCTGGTCACTTTAGAACTCTAACCGCACGATGCACCATACACAATAGACTATTATTAACTTAATAGAAATACGTCGCACTCGACGGTACAGTGCCAAACTCTGACAATTCAGTTATTAATTCGCACGCGGTCTCAATGCTATTCTGGGGCCAAACAGGCCATACTTCACCACACGTCGTATCGTGGGTGAGGCTTCACTTAGTGGGTAACAAACTAGGTTAACTAACTTCTGTATCCACCTGCGCTATATTTATATGCACGGTGAACAAATAGTGCCACTCTCATTTCTGTCGCCGTATCCCTGGGCAGGGCCGGGGCTAGTACAGACATGTCTTGTCGGTAACTTTGAACTTGGCTCCGGGGGCTGGTCCCCTGGCGCCTGGTCCTTTGTCCAATAGGAGAATGAACTATTATGGGCTATAGTAGGCTAAAGGGATATTCCGTGTATATGTACAAGGAATATACAAGGGATATCAAACGATATACAAATACTATTCAATATATATCAATAAATAAATATATATACTCGGTTTAATCTGATCCTTCGTAACACCTAGGGTAAATACAAATATGACTACTACTAATACTAATACTACTACTACTAATCATTATTATTATTATTATTATTATTATTATTATTATTATTATTATTATTATTATTATTATTATTATTATTATTATTATTATTATTATTATTATTATTATTATTATTATTATTATTATATTTCTTTAAAGGATAAACACAAATCTAATAACATAATTTATTTTCCTGAGTTGGAGTTATGGAGTTCACCTCTTCAATGTGTTTGTGTTTGTGTTGGTTTCCCAACCATTTCTGGCAGGAGACTCACCCTACTGACGTTGGAAAGTTCCTTAGACCCCAACTTTTAAAACTTTTTGAGATGTCATAGACTCTATGACATAGAGTAAAAAGTGACTCGGCGACACAAGCAACCGAACCAGAACCAGCCCATCTGTTACGATTAAGGGGAGAAAATAACCCAATAAGCGGAATGACAGGAGGAACGGAGACGGTGGTTGCTCTTCTCAAACGTAGTGTGTCTTTTAATAGAAGATCACAGGAGCAATGCAAGAGTATATTACAAGAACAAAACAAAAGCTAAATGCACAGCCGAGCTGGCACTAGAGAAAAACATGCACTGTTACACAAAAAACAAAGATGCACAAAAAAAACACACAAAAAAACATATGCACAGGGACAGAGGCCTGGTTAGCTACAATAGCCACGCTAGTCCTAGCTCTCGGAGGTCTGCGAGCTGCAGGGGCTAGGCTAACAGTGGAGACCTGGTTAGCTGCAGGGACTGTGCTAGCAGACGGGGCTGGACTAGCTGTTGAGGCCTGTTTGGCAGCAGGGACTATGCTAGCAGGGGAGGCCTGGTTAGCTGCAGGGACTGTGCTAGCAGACGGGGCAGGACTAGCTGTGGGAGCCTGTTTGGCAGCAGGGACTATGCTAGCTGGGGAGGCCTGGTTAGCTGCAGGGACTGTGCTAGCAGACGGGGCAGGACTAGCTGTGGAGGCCTGGATAGCTACAATAGCCACGCTAGTCCTCCGAGCCTTGCTAGCTCTCGGCGGTCTGCAAGCTGCAGGGGCTAGGCTAACAGTGGAGACCTGGTTAGCTGCAGGGACTGTGCTAGCAGACAGGGCTGGACTAGCTGTAGGGGCCTGTTTGGTAGTGGAGGCTGGGTTGACCATTGGGACCCTACTAGGTACGCTAGCTACAGGAGCTACACCCGCTGTGGAGACCTGGTTAGCTGCAGGGCCACGATAAAGAGGCAGGCCAGAGGGGTAAAGCAACAATACCTCCCCATGAGGACTCCAACCTGGTCGGCCACCACCCTCATCTCTGCCTCCTGGTCCGGACTCTGATCCACGACGGACTGAATCGTCTGCAGCAAGAAAACCCATTTAGCTGGGGCGTAGGTAGCCATATCCCCTTCCATTAACCTAAGTATAATACTCATCGTCCCCTTTAATCTGTCCGCTGGGTTCTGTAATGGTGGCGTCATTCTGTTATGATTAGGGGGAGAAAAGAACCCAATAAGCGGAATGACAGGAGGAACGGAGACGGTAGTTGCTCTTCTCAAACGTAGTGTGTCTTTTAATAGAAGATAATAATTAATAATAATAATAATTTAGGACCTGCTCAGAGGTCATCAATCGGCACACATGCGATACATGCATGCAATTCGTATCTGCGATTAACCCATCCCGTCGTCCTTCCCCCCCAAGGGCAGCCGGGAGCAGACAGGCGTCAACGTGAGCCGCGCCAGGGGACCAATCCAAGTGCTCCTGTCCATCTTCGTCAAGGACGCCACAGCGTTTGCGATCTATTGTTGTGCATGTTTTTCCATTGGGTTTATCTTATCGGGGGGGGGGGAAACCCTTGCGAGCACGGGGAGAACATGCAAACTCCACACAGAAAGGCCTGGGAGATACCCCACCTGGGTAACTGGCATCATGGAAACCTGGTCCCCAAGCGGGAATCGAACCCTGGACCTTCTTGCTGTGAGGCGACAGTGTTAACCACTATACCACCACCACCATCACACCACCACCATCACAGGAGCAATGCAAGAGTATATTACAAGAACAAAACAAACGCAAAAGGCACAGCCGAGCTGGCACTAGAGAAAAACACGAACTGTTACATGAAAAACAAAGATGCACAAAAACGGAATTGTGAGGGTTCGCCTGTCCCTGGGACCTTCTCCTCAACAGCCCCCACCCTTGCACAGACTTTCCTCTACTCCTGAACAGCCCCCACCCTTGCACAGACTTTCCTCTCCTCCTCAACAGCCCCCACCTTTGCACAGACTTTTATTCCTGGCCTTTGTGTTGTCTCCCATGTGTTTTAACCTTGTGTTATCTTTAGTCTTGTTCCCTTGTTAATTGTTTTATTTGTCCCTTGTATGGTGGTTGTTTACTCTGTCTAGTGTTCAGTCTTTTCTTGTGTGGTTAGTTTTGTTTGTTCCCTGTTTATTTCCCCAGAGTGTTTGGTCTTGTGTTTCTCCCCATGTGTGCCTCGTTGGTAATTAGCCCTCCTGTGTCCCATGTCTTAATTAGTCTGTCTATATATGCTGTGTGTTTCCTGTCCTCCATTGTCGGTTCATTGTTGGAGATCCCTGTCTTGATGTTTCCTGAGTGTCCTGTTCTTGCTGTTACCCTCGTCCTTGCGCTGTCATTCGTTCCTTGTCTCCCTTTTTCAGTAAGTCTAGTTTTTCAGTTTGTATTATCATCTTTGTTTTCGTTTTTACAGTCTCGTTTTATTAGTGTTTATTTTGTAGATTAGTTGTGCCTTCCCCTACCAGCTCTGCTGTGGTTCCTCTGTTTGTTTTTGTACCTGCTCTCGTTTATGAGATTCTTTGTTTTGATTGCTACCCTTTTTGAAGTAAAGACAATTTTTACACTTCACCCCTGGCTTCACGTCTCGTTCCACTCATCTGCCTGTTCTCTCCTCGTTCCTTTCCGCGATTGGGTCCTCAGACAACACTAATCCATAACAGAATGAACCTACCATGTTTGGACCCAGCGAACAGAACGAGGGAGGCTTTGAGTGCCTTGGAGGCGTTCAGACTGGGGAATTTACCTTCCTCCTCCTTGGAGGAGAGGAAGGAGGTTTTATGTCTGCTCTACTCTCTCAGGGAGTGGCACCTTGAGCTGGCCCCACAGCTGGAGGAGTATGGCAGACACTGGATCAAGTGTCTATTCCCAGTTCCAGTCTCGAGCCAAGCCTCTACTGCTGGTAAGGTCTCCACCACCAGCATGGCCTCTACTGCTAGCGTAGCTCAGGCAGCTAGCACTAGCCCTATAGCTAACCCTGCCCCTGTGGTTAGCCTAGCCCTTGTAGCTTCGACAGCTACCCCGTTAGCTCCTACTGCTACCAAGTCACGGAGAGCTAGAAAATCTAGGAAGGCTAGCTTAGGCTCCGCAGCTCTCACTGCTCAGGCAGCTAGCACTAGCCCGATAGCTAACCCTGCCCCTGTGGTTAGCCTAGCCCTTGTAGCTTCGACAGCTACCCCGTTAGCTCCTACTGCCAGCATGGCCCCAGTTGTTAGCATAGCTACTGCTAGCACCTCAGCCCTGTCTGCTAGCTTAGCCCCTGCTGCTAACCAGGCCTCAACAGCTAGTACAGCCCCGTCTGATAGCTTAGCCTCTGCAGCTAACCAGGCCTCAACAGCTAGTACAGCCCTGTCTGATAGCTTAGCCTCTGCAGCTAACCAGGCCTCAACAGCTAGGACTGCCCCGTCAGCTAGCTTGTTCCCTATGGCCCCTGTTTCTCTGGTCTCGGTTCCTTGGTCTGGCCCTCCAGCCAGTGTTAACTATCCTGCTAGAACTGCCCCTTCAGTTATCAGGATGGGTTATTTCCGTGTTACTCCGACTAACACCTCAGTCTCGTCTGCTAGAGCCCCTGCTGCCAACACCTCAGTCTCGTCCGCTAGAGCCCCTGCTGCTAGCCTCTTAGTCTTGTCTGCTAGAGCCCCTGCTGCTAGCACCTGAGTCTCGTCTGCTAGAGCCCCTGCTGCTAGCACCTCAGTCTCGTCCGCTAGAGCCCCTGCTGCTAGCCTCTTAGTCCTGTCCGCTAGAGCCCTTGCTAATAGCGTTTCAGTCTTGTCTGCTAGAGCCCCTGCTGCTAGCCTCTTAGTCCTGTCTGCTAGAGCCCCTGCTACTAGCACCTCAGTCTCGTCTGCTAGAGCCCCTGCTGCTAGCACTAGCCAGGTAGCTAACCCGGTCTCTACTGCCAGTTTAGACCCTGCTAGGGCGGCTCTTGCTGCCCCTGTTCCTCCTCCAGCTCTCGGGGAGGTCCTGACGTCTGGTCCCGGCTCCTCATCTGGTCCCGGCTCCTCGTCTGGTCCCGGCTCGTCGTCTGGTCCCGGCTCCTCATCTGGTCCCGGCTCCTTGTCTGGTCCCGGCTCCTCGTCTGGTCCTGGCTTCTCGTCTGGTCCTGGCTCTTCGTCTGGTCCCGGCTCCTCGACTGGTCCCGGCTCTTCGTCTGGTCCCGGCTCCTCGTCTGTTCCAGTCCGACGCCGTGGTCTATGCCGTGGTCTGCGCCGTGGTATTCGCTGTGTTCTACGCCGTGGTCTTTGGCTGCAGGGTCTATGCGTGGTCCGGCGCCTGGTGGGTCCCCCGTCCGGGGTCCTGCTCCGGGCCTGTCACCCTCGCCCCTTTGCCCTCGACCGCCTCATCGGCCCTTTGTCCCTGCTTCCAGTTCCCCTCGTCCCCCTCATCGGCGTTTAGAGCCCCCCGCACCGTGTCCCTGTTCCCATTTCTAGCCCCCCTCTCCTGGCCTCTGTCCCCATCTCCGGTCCTCCTGATCCTGTGCCCCGTTCTCCCCTCTCCAGCCCCCTCTCCGGCCCCGTTCCTCTGCCCCGTTTCTCCTGTGCCCCTCCTGGGTTTCTGTCGCCGCCCCCCTGCCCCAGTGTCGCTCGTCCCGGCCTTGTCCGTCCTGACTTTTTCCCCCGGACTCTCCCTGTGTTCCCCTTCCCTGGCTCCCGGCCCCCTGTCCTGCCCATTCCCAGACGGTCCCTTTTGACGTCTGGGAGCCGTCCCTGGAGGGGGGGGGGAGTACTGTGAGGGTTCGCCTGTCCCTGGGACCTTCTCCTCTCCTCAACAGCCCCCACCCTTGCACAGACTTTCCTCTACTCCTGAACAGCCCCCACCCTTGCACACACTTTCCTCTCCTCCTCAACAGCCCCCACCTTTGCACAGACTTTTATTCCTGGCCTTTGTGTTGTCTCCCATGTGTTTTAACCTTATATTATCTTTAGTCTTGTTCCCTTGTTAATTGTTTTATTTGTCCCTTGTATGGTGGTTGTTTACTCTGTCTAGTGTTCAGTCTTTTCTTGTGTGGTTAGTTTTGTTTGTTTCCCTGTTTATTTCCCCAGAGTGTTTGGTCTTGTGTTTCTCCCCATGTGTGCCTCGTTGGTAATTAGCCCTCCTATGTCCCATGTCTTAATTAGTCTGTCTATATATGCTGTGTGTTTCCTGTCGTCCATTGTCGGTTCATTGTTGGAGATCCCTGTCTTGATGTTTCCTGAGTTTCCTGTTCTTGCTGTTACCCTCGTCCTTGCGCTGTCATTCGTTCCTTGTCTCCCTTTTCCAGTAAGTCTAGTTTTTCAGTTTGTATTATCATCTTTGTTTTCGTTTTTACCGTCTCGTTTTTATTAGTGTTTATTTTGTAGATTAGTTGTGCCTTCCCCTACCAGCTCTGCTGTGGTTCCTCTATTTGTTTTTGTACCTGCTCTCGTTTATGAGATTCTTTGTTTTGATTGCTACCCTTTTTGAAGTAAAGACCATTTTTACACTTCACCCCTGGCTTCACGTCTTGTTCCACTCGTCTGCCTGTTCTCTCCTCGTTCTGTTCCGCGATTGGGTCCTCAGACAACACTAATCCATAACAGGAATACTAATATAACTTACTGAGACTCAATACAAACAGCAGGGCAAGGAAGACAACAGCAGAGACACGACAGGTACGGGAACAAGGAGGTATGACGCCACAAAGGAAGTAAGGACAGAACACACTAACACAGACTAACGATGATGAGCCACACCTGGCACAGCCAGGCAAAAACAAAGAATACAAAATCAGACCACACAAGGAATAATCAAACCTGGACACAAAAGGCAATAACAAACACAACAACCAGGGGGACGACATCAAACAAAGGCAGGGATGGCCCACGACAATATGAACGATAACATAATATTAATTATGCCTAACCATAGTTCTATGATGGCCTGCACCATCTGGCGGTGCCCACTAGAGGGAGGCAGGAGACTGTTCACATTGTCCTGTCTGGGACCGTTACACCCATCCGTAACCTCACCTGCACACATCCAAGCAAGGCACCGTAGATAATATAGAACAATGAACTACTGGTTCGAGCCCAGCTCTCGGCATTGCTACCAGCTTGGCTGGTCGTTCATACTAACACAATTGGCAGTGTTAGGGGTGGGAAAGCTGGTGGGTGGGTCGTTGTAAACAGTGACTCCTACAGTTCGGTCGGGGCGCCTGCTCAGCGAGGAAAGGATCTAAGGGGGGTAGTGTGATCCTTCCACACGTTACACCCTCTCAGTGAGAGTCCGCGCTGCCAGGTGAAAAGAAGCGGTTGATTGGCTACACGTGTGTCGGAGGAAGCACGTGATAGCCTCCACTCTCCCAGGCCGACTGTGGGGGGTAGGTGCGCAGCGACCAGGAAGGGGATTTGGAATTGGCATAATGACTAACATTGGGATGGGAGAAAAACGGAGGAAAAAGGAGGGGGAAAAAGATTAAAAAAATAAAAAATTAATAACAATACAATAACAATGTACTTTATTATGTGACAAATAAAACAAAACTTAAACTTGAATACTATGGACTGATTACTTAATCAGCTTCATACTTGATACCATGGTTTGAATACTTATCCAGGCAATCTTTACAACTTTTGATCAGCAAAAAGTATCCAAACCCCCTTGATCATATCTGTGTATGCGTTTTGTTTTTAACCAAAAAGTACATTTTCCCTATCCAGGTGATTTCACCATGAGTCATACGTTCGAGAATAACCCTAGGACTGTAACTCAAGCTCTCTATTGTGCTAGTCCATAACTCATAGAAGCACTTTACACAACTTCAAGTGCAGTGAAGCCTTTTGGAGCCGGCGAACCAAGTGGAACCAAACAAAGTTGAACATGCCCTTACAAGGTATCTGTCCTCACAGCTGTGTCTGCTGCTCTCTGTTGCATGACAAATAGCTGCTTTTTATTCTTTCGAATCAGCTTTGGCTACTACTGCACATGTGGAAATCATACGACTGTATGCGTATATGATATCCTCTCTATCCGACTGTGTTCATCTCTGGGACTTTTGAAACTATGCATTTTACCCAGTAACCCTTTGTGTGATGTCTTTGTATTCTGGTGTTTTTCAGGTCTCTGCTTGTGGGGGGGACCATCAACATCGCCACGGGGCTAGGGAACAGGGAAGTGTTGGATGATTTCATCTGTGATGCTGTCAGCCGGCCCATGGAGGATACTATAGCAGATGGTGAATATCGATAACAAAGATCTGTGTGCCACCCAGACTTTCGCCTCTTCAGCAACAGTCAACTTTGTCAGGTGAGCTGTCATATTATTCTGGCCTGATGTTCATTTAATTGTCCTATACGTATACTACGTATCTAATCTTAGTTTCCTTTGCATGCATTCTGAATTATGTCACTTTGCTTGTTAGTTGAAAATGTAAAGTATTGATTTATTATTACAAGTATTATCCTTAAGGGATTCTTTATATTTCATTTCCGTATGTCATAGACCTACATATTTGTAACGTTTGGGGTTTTGCTCTCACCTGGGAGCAAAGTTTGCTCTGCTTTATATGCCCTCATTGTTTACTATTCAGATTGTCAGTCGTTCACTGAACAATTGGTGTGTATGCCCTTTTTGATATCTCACGAAAACAAATAAACATTCTTATGTTTGAGAATCAACACCTGCCTCTCGTCTACCCGTTCTGTCCTGCACTTGGGTCCAACACACCCCATTGTAACACATATTCTGTTTTCCATAATGTGCATTGGTCTTTAAAGGGCACTTTACCGAAAACATTACATTTTGCACATAATCTCACATGAATTCATTAATTACACCTGTATCTATATCCCAATGCTTTTAACAATTTTGCACACATTCATGTTTTATGTCCTCCAATGATGTCAATTGTCATTTTGTTACAGCTCAATGAAAAAGATGAAAAAGAGATTTCCGTCTCAAGGGACTTCCTGGTTAAATAAAACAAAGTCGATTTATAAATAAATTATGTAGATGGATAATTGCAATACATATAATTTTTTCCCTCTAACTGAATTGAGCTGTAATTAATACAAGGATGCAGTGTCTTCCACTGGATGACATATTCATACTAATTATCTCTCAATAACTGTCTATACTAAATTAATGTGGAAAAACTGAGTTTTGAGATATGTGTGAGATTATGTGCAAAATAAATCAGCATTGTTTTTAGTGTGTGAAATGCCCCTTTAAACAGACATTTAACGTGTGTGGAAATGGATACGGGCTCAAAAAAAAGAACGAAGACTAGATGTCCATTATCTTAAGTGTTATTTGCCTTATCGCTGACGTTGGAGTGTCCTGACATATATGGATAAACCTCCACCCCCCTGCGTGACATTACAGTCCTAAAATAGTGAGAGCACAGCTGAGCCCCCCGCTGCCCTGTCCTTCCCCCGCTCAGTATTGCTATTTGCTATTTGCTACAGCGCTACGGCTGCGCGCTTATAGATTGAATACCACCGCTATAATGACGAGATTCAGTTATTCTGAATATTTGTCACAATTTCGTAATGCTGGGAATAAACACAATTCTGCTTTGGGGAAACTGCCAGGTGACAAGAGAAGATGCGCCGGCATGCAGCGGCAGAGCGACGTAACGTCAGAGTCAGAGTGAGTCTTTTGTTGTATTTGACATGGGGTGGACCGTGGAGGGCATTCCCCAGAGTGGTGCGAGGTTATTTCTATATTTCCTATAATGCCTTCAGGCTAATAGCCATTTATGACCAGAATCAACTATCATTTATATGTAGCTGGCTATAGCATAACAACATTGACATTAGGCCTATAGCCAATGAGAATCATATTAAAGCCGGGGAACTATCTTATAAATGGCCTTTTCCAGTGTTTAGCATTGTTTCCTAGCTATGTGGACTTATATTAATAGGATCTATGTCTCTAATTCTCATATTGGCGCATTCTTCCAATTCTCCTCTC
Organism: Notolepis coatsorum; assembly: GCF_963971535.1. Taxonomy (NCBI): domain Eukaryota; kingdom Metazoa; phylum Chordata; class Actinopteri; order Aulopiformes; family Paralepididae; genus Notolepis; species Notolepis coatsorum. The sequence continues at coordinate 38,532,234 of NC_140167.1, forward strand.
ACAATATTCACCCTCACTGAACTGAGTCATCTGAAAATGTGCATATGTCAGCTGCATAATAATGTGGCAGTTGATGTGGCAGTTGGCACCAGGCTTGTACTTGATTAGAGTACTTGATTAGAAATACAAAACAATGATTTTTTTTTACATAGACTCACAGGAATTGTGTAAAAGTGCCCAAATAGTGAAAGAAATAGTAAAATAGTTCCCATTTAATCATATAGCCTGTAGTATATATTATCACCAGCCAATAGGTTATGCATTATTTTGAAACCATACCCTATAATAGTACATGTATTAGAATATTCATTGTTGTGTATTGTGGTCAATATTGATATTCGTCTAATTGAAATTAATTTAAATGGGTTGATTGTTTTGTTTTAGGGACGATGACCCAGTAGTCCATGCCATAAGGAGAGGAGATATAGAAGCTGTGAATGATCTGGCAGTGTCAACCCCACACAGCCTGATGAAAGAGAACAGAGATGGGTGGATACCTTTGCATGAGGCTGCCTATTGTGGGGAGACTGAATGCATGAAGGCACTACTGAGAGGTATAGAACACTGAAAGCATCATTGAAAGTCTCTCACTTGGAAAGTATAGCCTTTGTTGTATTTAAAATAGATGGACTGAATGCCATCGTGTGGCAATGGGAACACGGCTGCTTGATATTTTCAAAGATTTAATTAAGGGATGTATATAGCCTACTTTTTTAGATGAGTAATTCTCACAGGTTCTTTGTTATGTGTGGTGGTTTCAAACTGGGACGGGCAGCATGAGCAGTGGAAAGGACTGTGTACACACAAGACTATAGACATCATAACATAACAATGTGTTATTGAGTTTTGGAAATCTATTTGCAGCCTGTCTGATACTTGGTGGGCTGCCACAAATAAACCTATGTATGGGAAACACTAGATAATGACTAAATGACCACATACCGGAATGTACTGTACTACATTTGTCACTTTAACCCTTTCACTACCACAGTACAGAAGGTTAACCTTTCACTACCACACTACAGAAGGTTAACATTTGACTACCACACTACAGACGGTTAACCGTCATAGTGTGGTAGTGAAAGTGTTAACCTCCTGTAGTGTGGTTGTGAAAGGGTTAACCCGTTGTCGTGTGGCAGTGAAAGGGTTAACATTCTGTATTGTCGCCGTGAAAGGGTTAACCCTTTGGTAGTGTGGTATAGTGAAAGGGTTAACAGGTATGTATGAACTCAATACTTTCCCACTGTATAGCTCATCCAGGTCTAGTGGACAAGCGCACCCTGCAGGAGCAGACCGCCTTGCTCCTGGCCGTGTCCGGTGAACACCAGTCCTGTGTACGGTGCCTTCTGGAGGCCGGAGCAGACCCTGACATCAGCAGCAAGAACAAAGAGACCCCTCTATACAAAGGTACGTCTCTAGAACAATCGGTTCTTTAAGAACACGAGATCACCTGGGAACTGCAGCTCTGCCTATTATCTGCCAATACTGATTACGTTACTGTCCCGTCTGATGTACGTCAGCCTGTGAGCGAGAGAACGTGGACCTGGTGAGCCTCATCCTCTCCTTCGGTGCCACAGTGAACCAGCGCTGTGGCCGGGGTTGGACGGCCCTCCATGAGGCGGTGTCCAGGAACAACGTGGACATCTGTGAGATTCTGCTGAGGGCCGGAGCCACCGTCAACCCGGCCAACACCTACAGCATCACCCCGCTCACTGTGGCAGCCCAGCAGGGGAAGCTGAAAGTGCTGTGTTATCTCATTGGGAAAGGTACATTTCACTGTTTCTTTGTTCACCGAACATAATGCTTTTATTTTTTTTTCGATCCCAACCAATATCGCTTCATAGAGATGTTTTCTTATTTCTAAAGATCTAAAGGAATAACACTTTCCCCCCCTCTAGGTGCTGATGTTAACATGCAGACGTGTGATGGGGTCACAGCTCTCTACAAGGCAAGTAAAAATGGCCACCGGGAGATAGTCGCCATGCTGCTCGCCAAGAATGCTGATGCCAACAAACCCACCAATTCAGGATTGCTACCTCTGCATATTGCTGCTCAGTTCGGACACCACGAGTAAGAATACAATAGGTTGTTGATTAGTTGTTTTACTTCTATATTGTAATAAAACATTGGGTATTACATTCCCATCTTGTGTATAGATGTATAGTAGTACTATAGCTTGAGCAGTTAGTGGAATTGCCATAACACCCAAAGAAACTGCTCAGGCCTGTTATTGTGACTGCACCACCCCATAAATGTGTCATTTCTCATCTCATACACATTCTCATGCTGTGTCATGCATGTTTCCAGGATTGTATCCCTGCTTGTCCCAGTGACGAGTCGAGCCAGGCTCCGCCACAGTTGGGTCAGCCCCCTCCACCTGGCAGCAGAGCATGACAGGCACACAGCGGCAGCTGTGCTGCTGAGAACAGGTGCGGATCTCAATGCAACGCTGTCCCACAGTCGCTCCATGCAGTACGCTGATCGACGTGCCACAGCCCTCTACTTTGCCATAGCCAGTGGCAGCACCAAGACAGCAGAACTGTTACTGAACGCTGGCGCGAGTCTGAGCTTGGACCCCATCAGCCCTCTACTAATTGCTGTAAAGCAGGGCTGTATCAGCACTGTTTCACTGCTGCTGGAAACTGGGGCCGACGTTGACGCCAGCATCCCGGCGTATCCGACCACCTTCCCCGGTGCTGTTGCACTTTGCATGAATAATCTACCTCTGCTCAAGTGTCTCTTGGACAATGGCTGCCACGGCCTAGCCTGCTTCACCTGTATCTATGGCAGCGAGCCACACCCGTCCTCCAGAAGCTCCCACATAACCACTGGCGGTGAGGATGGATACACAGTCCCGCATAATGATACCATACCTCCTTTAACCTGCACAGAGCCGGCATCAACCAGGCCAACACAGGTGAGGGACATGAGCAAGAACAAAGTTATGCATAAAATTGCCGTTGATAACATGGTAGTCTTTGTGAAATGAATAAGGATTATAACTCTGGGCAGTAGTATAATATAGAGGGGAGAAGAGGGCTTATGACCACAAGGCTGCCAGGATGGCAATTTGGCATAATATATATATTTTTTTTTTAATAGTGTTCTCCCCTCCCTGAACTACTGCCAAGGTGCTCTTGAGAAAGGCACTTAACCCCAAATGTTCCAGTGGATTTATTCCGTTTTCAGCAGAAGAGGACTGGTACTGGCCTGCAGGTGTGAATGTGTAGCTGTGTTGAGTGTGAGGCAGGGTGTTGCAAAAATAAATAAATGAATAAAAGAGTGTGCCAAGTCAAACTACTCTTAATAAATAATGTTTAAAAAAAAGTATATATATTTATAAAAAAGAAAAAAAGTATATATATATATAAGTATATATATATATATGTATATTTATATATATATATATATATATATATATATATATATATATATATATATATATAATAAATAATAATAATAATAATTCGTTTATTTTGTATAGCGCTTTTCAATGACCCAAAGTCGCTGGACTTTAATATATATATTAGATTGATCTTTTAACACATTTTATGATATAGTGCTATATTTGTATCCTCTCATCCCCAGTTCTGTGAGTGGCTGTCAACCATGGCTGTGTGTAACTGGGCAGGGCCAATCATAGACCTGCTGCTAGACTATGTTGGTCATATTCAACTGTGTGCCAGACTCACTGAGCTTCTGGACAGCCGAGAGGAATGGCGTCACATAAAGACAAGAGCATGTAAGTCTCTCACTCACTTTCTTATAAACACACACACACACACACACACACACACACACACACACACACTCACAAGCAACACAAATGACGTCCTTTCCTGTCTCCATAGTGTCACCTCGACCACTCCTGCACATGAGCAGGCTAAGAATCCGTGCCCAGATGGGAAGACACAGGCTCGGCTCTATGAACAGCCTTCCTCTGCCTGATAGGCTAATCAGATACCTGAGCCTGACCCCTGACCTCCAGACAGACTGCAAATAACGGATGTCAGAGACATGAATCTTTATGTTCTTTTCTGACTTGTGTGTTTTGCCCTGAACCTATTCATTTTGTACTCGTGTATAATACTTGTGTAATATATTTACAGTGTATTGTCGTAATATATGTTTGCAAGTTGTGATTGTAAATGTTTAAATATGTTGTTTGGTATGAATATACAGGAAGAAAGCTGTGTGTGTGTGTGTGTAGGTGTGTGTAGGTGTGTGTGTGTGTGTGTGTGTGTGTGTGTGTGTGTGTGTGTGTGTGTGTGTGTGTGTGTGTGTGCGTGCGTGCATGCGTGCATGCATGTGCAAGTTCTGAAGCCAAAACAAGTTTAGGTAAGTTGAAACACTTGCTGTTTATTTAAAAAATAAATGTCATTGTCTTCTATTATGCCTATTAATCATTATTTACCACAAAAAAAATCTATGTCCGATGTTCTACTCTCATACTATAGCTGATTTTCAGGACATTTTCATTCAACATGACTTTTGGGGGTCATCCTCACAAGAGACTATAGAGAGAAATCATGTATCTAAACTAATTTCCCTATTACTTAATTTAGTTTGTCAATGAGGTGACATCAGACTGTCTTAAAATGAAATTAATTAATTCCATAAATCATCCACTATATGGGCAAGTGCAATTTTGTCACGTCTATGGATTAAAGTAAACAATGAAAACGTTTGACCATTCTAGTAAGTGCTTCAGAAAATGTCCCATCTTAAACCAAAACAAAAGAAAAGGCATTAACCTACTATTTACATGTGTCATTTGCATGGCTCAATACTCAATAGTGAGTAGTGACTAAATGAAACCAAACACGCTAAAAATTGATGCCGGTTTAGTCGGTATGGGCTTGACCACGACGTGCGTGTGGATTTTCTGTCCATATGGACGGTCAGACATTTCTGTTTCGGTGCCTGTTGTTTTGCTCCATAGTCCCACCGCCGAATGGGGCACGACAATGTGACTCTGGAACACCTGGTGTCCGTGGTACCGAAAAGGACAGCAACCGCACTGACTCACGCTGTGCGAGGTCATGCCCAATTTCACTGTATCTTTGTCGGCAGAGCTGCGTCGACTGGAGGCTGATGATAAGATGGCCTTCGCATCATCATAAATTCGTTTCCTCTTTTCAGCCTGACTGTCCTCGGTTGCACCCTGGCTCCTTTTCACTCCCACCTGCGCGTGGTCTCTGATTGTTTGGCTTAACTTGGGTTCTTCCCAAAACGACGCCGGTAGTTGTCGCTTCCTCATGGGCACCTGCTCGTCCACAGTTATCCTAACGTTCTCCACACCTGGTGCGTCCGAGTCGCCCTTTTCACTAGTCTTCATCACCTGCTGAGTGGCCCCCGCTGGTTTAGCGGAACCATACTCTGTGGACCTGTGCGTGTGACATCTAGGAACTCTTGAGTATTTCTGAGAAAAACGCTTTAGTTGTTTCTGTAGGTATTTTCTGTGGTCCACAGAGCGTCTGCATGGTGCTGATTTATCCAGAGCCGCCTTGATGTCGCTGGATGCCAGATTTACAAAATTCAGCAACGTTTTCACCTCACTGTCTGCATTTGCCATTGTTGCCCGTGGATTTGAAGCAGTTAATCCACGCTACATCAACAGCAGATTGCGTTCTTCATCATAAAGAAGACCTTGGAGGAGAGGAGAAAGAGTTTACAAGTTGTGCGTATTAATTTATCACAAATAAATTGGCACTTGATGGAATATAGTCTGGAATGGTGCAATTCCTTTTCACGTGATTTTTACGAGAAATATCCTACTTACCATTTGATAAGATTAATGAATCCAGGTTTCTCTAAAAACAGTTTGTGCACAGATTCCCTCCAGGCTGCAGTTTGAGCACTTCAACAAATTGAATGAATATAAACCCCTTGTAGTTATGGTGCTTCCCTTGAACCAATCAGCGACCCCAGGCCCCTCACAATGGACCCCAATCAGCATCCAAGCGCCCCGGTATCGAATTCTTCCCCAGAGCAAATTGTTGTCATGGAGATCCGCCAAGAAAGCTGCTAAGGGGATGCAATTTTTCTTTTAGACGCGAGTTTCTGTTATCCCGCGCGCTCCCCAAACATCACTCAGAACTTGTGCGTGGCGCGCAGTTTAATATGCCGATTGAAAGCATAATGCATAATCACTGTAGGAGCAAATTCAATTTGATTTGCTTAACTGTTCCAGCCCCCTCACACCCTCCACGAGAGAGTGATGTCAGATGTAGGATTTGGTGAGGAGGGGGGATCTAAAGAGTGCATAACCATGGAAAGGGGCTTGAACGCTCAAGAATCTTGTCTTTCTGTTTGCCCCCTCAATCGAGCGACACAAAGGCTGAATTACTCATTCAAACCTCGCGGGACAAAGGGAAAGGAGCTGGATAGCACTCCTGCATTTGTAGTCAAACATTTAGAGACTTAAATCGAGTCGTCGTGAAGGAGAAAGAGTTGGACAAAGCCCATAGAATTGCCATCAGCAAACATTTTCCTGTGTCATATTATGGGGTCTCCATGGCTCCCTCTGGCCCTTGGACAATAGCACAAGTTTGCACACTCGAATACTGTCACCCTGCCAACGGCTACAAGAGCCTAAACCAGGACAATCCCTGGAGAAAGCATGGGCTCCGCGGGGAAGGTTGCAATAGAGGAGGAAAAGAGACTTGTGAAATGCTAATTGAGCTCTATCCCCTTATTGAAGGGGAAAAGAGTACCTATATCGTTCCATTGAACCACGTCCGCTTGGCAGCAGTGTGGCATGAGATGTGAGGAAACTGTTTGTCTGGTGAGTAACCTACACCGCATGCCTGTGTGTGTCGCGCTGTTGCACCCTGACCATAGGACGCTGTTCAAGCAGCGCGCGTCTAGGAGCTATTCAGATGCATTGCGAATCCCTATAAGATTTTTTTTTTATGTGTAGACTTGGAATGTTAAAAGTGTCTAGAAGCGTGCGGTTTATTTGTCTATTGTGAAGTCCAGACCTAAATGTCGGATAGCTTGCGTGATTGATGACCCATCTCTCATCTCTCTCTCTATGGCGCGACACATGCAGGTCAGTCTGCTGTGGTCGGACCAGTCTTTTTTATTTTTTTCTATGTTTTTCTTCTTTTTTTATTTGGGGGGGGGCGGGGGGTGCACCGTGCACGTGCATCCCTCATGCGCACGTGCATCCCTCATGCTCAGCTCAGGCTGTCAGCCTCTGGAGAGGCAAATGGGGCCCTATTGTCCTCTCCTCTTCTTCTTTCCTTCACCTCTCTGTTCGGCTCAAAGGGCCAATTAACAATGGAGCCCCCCTCCCATGCTCTATCACCCCACTCCTGTGCTTTTGAAGTGACTAGGAGTGAGAAAGGGAGGAGGAAGCACAGTGGCATCAATAAATCTGTTCCTGTCAGTGTGCCAAATTGAAAGACAGATGGGTGGAAAGTTTGTTGGCTATTTCAGATTTCAGATGTAGGTTATACATTTTAAATCAGAATAATAAGGTTACACTGCATCTAATGTATCACGATATTTGAACATGGATGGATCTATAAATCAGTTATTCAATAGGGCCCCTCTCTTAGTATATATTAGTATTATAACTGCATCTCTGGTAAGCATGATTATGTTCATGTATGATTGCACGTGGGAAACATATTTGTCAATTAAATAAACGAATCAATGAGTCAACTAAATCTATGACTATTAGTGGATTAATAATTTCTTTAGTTGAGAACAGTATAGCTAGTCAATAGAGCCCTAATGCATTTAATGTATAGGCTACATCATCCTTGGTGCCATTGACACATCTCCAGTTGCACCCAAACCGAGTGGCTTCCACAACAACATGCCATGTAAACGCATGCTCATCACTGTTACAGTTTGTGTTCTTTTCTCAAAATAGCTCAGTCTTTTTGTTGACGGTGCAGGACATGTCCTTGCCCTTTGACCCCAGCTGACCCCAACTGTCTCAGGAAGGTTTGAAGCAGACACTTTACTAACATTTTATCTTTACACAGACAGCACAAATGACACACATTCTCCTACGCAGAGAGTTGGATGACGTTCCATTTGCGTTCCATTGTCAAACCTCTTTGCCCAAAGAGGAAGTAAACTAACTGGTGCTATCCTATATATTTTTTTTGTCACTTTCATAAATAACCGAAAATTTGTTGAAAAAAGTTAAATAATTTAATTTCATGCCGTCTGTCCATGGAAACGATGATGAACGCAGGCATAAAGGTATGGTTTCCTTGTGCAGAAAATACATACTGTAGACTGCATAACTCATAAATGTTCAGACAAGCTTAATCTTTTGGTTATTTGTAATACTCTATACCCAATTCAAATGTATACATAGCTGCATTTTCTTTCAAATTAATTTGCTCACTGATGTCTGGATTTGGTACAAATATGTGCACTCTTGGGCAGAGCTGTTTAGCAGGTTGTGGTGTACATGTGTTGAGACAAGACAACTGTGCCTGGAGTTCATTGTCCCCCACCCCCTTTCATTACTCATGACCCATTTCTCACTCTGAGTACAGACTACTTTCATTGGTCCAGGTTAACCATTCCCCCATGCTCAAGTGTGTAATACTGTGATAGTGTAATACTATAATTGTGTGTAATTGTGTCATAGTGTAATACTATGTAATAGTACTAGTGTAATAGTGTCATAGTGTAATAGTGTAATAGTTTGTAAAAGTGTAATGGTGTGTAATAGTGTCATAGTGTGTAATAGTGTAATAGTTTAGAATAGTGTATTAGTGTGTATAGATGGTCTGCATTTTAATGTTGTTAATGTTGTTTCTATGTTGTTAAGGTTTCCCACTTAAAAGTAAATTAAAAATAATACCCAGGCATAAACATCCCAGTGTGATGTGCAGCCATTCTCTGCCACTAGATGGCAATCTATCTCCACTATAATATGAGTGATGTCTACAATAGGTAAGTGATGTGATAAAGGAGGAAATTACACAGATAGTTACACTAATGTTGTTGAATACATCAGTTTATGTATACAGTATTCCTAGTTTGATGGAGGTTGTAATGTCTCTTGGTGAGATACAAATGGAATCACTTTAGAGTTGTGTTTGTGAGAATAAATGTAAATTGCCAATTAAATTACAGTAATGCCATACCATTACTATATATTTAAAATAGGGTCTCTCTCTGAATTTAGTTTGTTTTCGGGTTTGAAGGGCTGTGATGGACGATGTGATAGATTTTGTCTGTTGAATGAAGTGAGCCAGCAGGAAGGAAGGGCATGCAGAGCTGTCTTGTCACTTAATCAATATTGAGATAGACTGTAACAGAGGATGGAGGACATAAGCCACTGCTCAACTGTTCTGTCCTCTGAGGAGACTACTTGCCAACACAAGACATGCACTTCTCAGACTCAGACAAGGTCAGTTTTGTAGACGTCCCTATAAACATCAAGAATGATTCGACCTGAATGAATGAATGAATGAAAACTTTATTTAACAGATTGCAGAATGGGTACAATACAGTACGGCTCAATACATACAATTGTTAAGGGGATGCAGACCTGAGAAAGACGTTTGTCTTGTTTCCATCAGGGTCCCCCATTTTCAATTCATATAGACATATATGACATACATGACATACAGATAGTCAGTACTGCTACATCTATACATTTATGACATACCAGATTTGCAAATACAGTACTGTTTGTGATACAGAAGGAGTCAAGAAAAGGGAGTATATACATTTGACGTAGAAACTGTACATTGGAGGTTGGGTGGGGGGGGTTGGGTACATTGGGATATTGACAACCATACTGGGTAATTTACATTGGAGGTGGTTGGGGGGGGGGGGGGGGGGGGCGGGGGGCATACTGTATAAACAAGTAACACTGTACATTGAGGGGGGGGGGAGGAGACACTGTACAAACAAACACAATTGTACATTGAACTATTGACAAAACCATACTAGGTAAATGACTGTACATTGGAGGGGGTTGGAATGATTGGGTTAGGATATTTACAGGGGCCAGTGTTGAATTGCAGTCTCCCGTAGGTGTCCCTTGAGAGAGGTTTTGAAAGTGGGTAGTGATCCACATTCCTTTACAGCTTTGGGTAGGGCGTTCCACATTGATGTGGCATAATTGCGAAACGTGTTTAGTCCCTTATTTGAGCCGAATCTGGGTTTGACATGATTTGTGGAGCTCCCTCTGGTGTTGTGATCGTGGTATTCACTGACCTTTGGGAAGTATTTTGACATGTACATGGGTACCTTGGTCGTGTAGTGTATCTTGTAGACCAGGCCCATTGCAAGTTGTTGTACTCTGTCGTCTACTCTAAGCCATCCTAGGTTGTCGAAGTGGGCAGGGGTGAGGTGGGTTCTAGGAGTAAGGTCAAGCAGTAGTCTGACCAGTTTGTTTTGAGATGTTTGTAATTTTGTTTTTAGCGCCTTTGAGGTGCTTTGGTACCATGAGGTGCAAGCATAGTCGTAGTACCCCTGAATGAGTGCTCCTGCCAGAGTCTTCAGGGTGTTCTTGTTTACCAGAGAGGAGATCCGGTACAAGAATCGAGTTCGTTGGTTGACTTTTTTTATTACATTGGATGCCATTTTGTCACAGGAGAGATTAGCCTCTAGGATGGACCCCAGGTAGGTAATTTCATCTTTCCTTGTGACAATATTGTCACCCACTGTAACTGAGAAGCCGTCGGTCTTGCTGAGTTTGTTATTTGAACCGAAGAGAATGGACTCTGTTTTGCCCATGTGTAATGATAGTTTGTTATCAGCGAGCCATATGCAGATTCTGCCTAGTTCCGAGCTGAGGGTTTTTTCAACCTGTAACTTGTTCTTGTCAGAGACCAGCAGGGCTGAGTCGTCCGCAAACAGGAACAAGTTGCAGTCACAAGCTGACGACATGTCATTTGCATAAATTAGGAACAGTAGCGGTCCTAGTATGCTTCCTTGTGGAACACCACAGCTCACTGTGAGGGGGGGGGATAGGGTACCGTTTACCTCCACCATCTGTTCCCTCCCCTCAAGGTAGGATTGCATCCAGCTCACTGATAGACTATCAAAACCAATTGCTTTTAGCTTGTCAATCAGAATGGAGTGATTGACCGTGTCAAAGGCCTTTTGTAGGTCCAGCATGACCATGCCGCAGTATTTGCCTGCGTCCACCTCTTGTTTGATGTGGTCATTCAAATAGAGAAGGCATGTGTCAGTGGAGTGGGATGTTCTGAAGCCAGATTGGAATTCGTAGATTAGATTTTTTTCCGCTAGGTACTTTTCGACCTGTTCGTAGACTATTTTTTCCATGACTTTCGAGATGGAGGTGAGAATAGAAACAGGGCGGTAGTTGCCTGGGTCTAATTTGCTGCCCTTTTTGTGCAGAGGGGTCACCCTCGCAATTTTGAAGTCCTTGGGGACGTGTCCCTGTTTTATGGAGAGGTTTATTATGTGTGTGATGATTGGTGTGATGGCGGCTGCTGAGTCTCTGAGGAATTTGGAGGGGATGTTGTCATGGCCAGTGGCCTTGTTAGGTTGGAGGGCGCTCAGTTTATTGAGTACCTCATCTGTTGTTACCGTTTCCAGCTTGAAGTCGTCCTTGCGGACCCCTAGGTTTTTGTAGAAAGCTACTATGTGTTCTACCCCATAAAGCCCTGAGTGGGAGGGTAGTTTGTTTACCAGTGTTGTGGCTATGTTTGTGAAGAAAATGTTTAAGTAATTGGCTACATCCAGCTTGTCTGTGATGAGCGTGTTGTCAGTTTTTATGTTTATGTTTGAGAATCTGGTTTTAAGTTTTTTACTGCATCCTAGTTGATTATTGAGTAATTTCCAAAGTTCACGTGGTTTGTTTTTGTTTTCCTCAGTTTTGTCATTGATGAAATTCTTTTTTGCAGTTTTGATCATGGAGTTTACGTCGTTTCTTAGTCTGTTTCTTTCTAGTTTGAGTTCAGTCACGTGGGCTTGGAGTTCACTGCTCGTGCTTTTAGTAAGCTTTGACTGACTTTTACGAAACTCACCATGGAACATTCTGTCTATCTACCTCCACCCCTCAGTTAGAAGCAAGGCTAATATAGTTAGGCTCATTAACAGCAATGGGAAGATATTTCTCACAAGCAAGATATGATACATGTAGTCTATAGTTGCAACTAGACCTACAGGCTACTTGTTGATCGCATTAATCTTAATCAAAAACTGTTTCAGTAGTTGGCTCAGATTGTGGTTGGCATTTTTAAACATCAGGTCTTCCGCACAAGTTTTACTTCTAATGACGCAAAGGCACTGCCAGCTCTGTTTTTAAAACCTCTAAGTAAGTAGATCCTTCGCATGGCAACTCAAGGAAGAAGCCAACTTCCAGTGCATCCTATAATGGTAATGCATGCTGGGTAACCCCCACCTGCCACTTCATAGTAATAATAACCCTGTGATATCTTTGATTGAATAAGATACATTGTCAAAATACTTAAATAATAAGTTTATAGGCAGATGTTTAACAGTTTCTGTAACAGAATAAAAACAAAAACTGCCCCAATGAGTTTTTCTAAGTGAGTCAGATTTTGAGAGGCTACATTTTCCAGATTTAGCTAATACTCTTTACAGGATACACAATCTGGTGTATAAACTGCATGAACTACTGTCCACACTTGTTTCTATCATACACCAGTGGTGTTCCACTACAGTAGGGGTTCTCAACGGGGGTGGTAGCGCTCAGAGAGTGTCAGGGGGTGCTGGCTGGGTGCAGAATTGTTGAAAGTTTTTTTTTTTGAGATGCAAGTTAATTTAATTTATGTAAGGGTTCGCCTGTTCTAGGACCCTCCCCTCCTGTCTGTACTCCTCAACAACCCCCACCTTTGCACATACTCTTCCATGGACCCCCTCCACTCATGAACAATATTCCTCCACTCATGAACAATATTCTGGCGCCATCCTGTGGCAGAGCGGTGGTGGTTCTTGAACTCTTGTCTCATGTCTTAGTTTCAGCCTGGCTCAATATCTTTTCTACCTTGTTTACCTCCTTAGTGTCTTTGCCTGTAATTCTGTTGTCTGCATTGTTTCCCCTGCCTTAGTCTATAGTGTTTCCTCCTGTCTGTTTTGTATTGTACGGAAGACCTAAGAGGCCGTACATTCATACATTTTATTTACTCCGTTTTCCTGTGATAATGAGTTAATTTTACCAGTGAGCTGCGGAAACTGAAGGCAACAGGCTGTGTCCTTGAGCGCCGTTCCAAGGCGTCAGGGCTCACTGTCCACAGAGAGGCATACAGAGACCACCGGAAGGCCTACACAAAGGCCCTCAGAGATGCATGGACATCATTCTACTCCAACATCATCAACAACAGCCCCGGTAACTCCAAACAACTTTTCTCCACCATCAATAATCTCCTCAAACCACAATCAGCCACTCACAATGACACCACAGATGATAAATGCAACAGCATCCTTGACGCCTTCAGGTCTAAGGTCAACACCATCCGCTCCGCCCACTCTATATATGCTCCCCCTTGGTTGTGTCATCAGCCGGCATGGGATATCCTTCCACTGCTACGCTGATGACACCCAACTCTACCTCAGGACTGCCCCACTTCCCTCTGCCCCCCTACCGTCACCACCATCATTACCTTCATCCACACTGACCACCTGCCTTGAGGAGATAAAGGCGTGGATGAGTCACAATTTCCTACAACTAAACAGCGCCAAAACAGAAGCCATTTTAATCGGAACCCCACACCAAACCAAATCATCCCCAATAACCAGCATCACCTTCTCCAGCCAGAACCTCCCTCTCTCACCTGTAATAACGAACCTTGGTATAAAAATGGACCCCTACCTGACATTTGACTCCCACATTAAGCACCTATGCAAAACCTCATTCTTCCACCTTAGAAACATAGCAAGACCCCGTCCCACACTCACCCTGCCAGATGCGGAAAAGCTTGTTCACGCCTTTGTCTCCTCAAGGCTTGACTACTGCAACGCACTGCTCATCGGGATCCCTAGCAAGAGCATCCAGAAGCTCCAACACATCCAGAACTGTGCTGCTAGGATCCTGATGAGAGTGCGGAAATATGATCACATCACACCCATACTCCATTCCCTACACTGGCTCCCTGTCTCCTACAGGTTTGAATACAAGGTCTCCCTCCTCACCCATCAGTGCATCCACAGCAACGCCCCCTCCTATCTAAAAGAGCTTATCGCTCCCCCGACCTCCACCCGCTCCCTCCGCTCTGGACACTCAAACACACTCCAACCCATACACAGGACACACCTCTGCACCATGGGTGACCGGGCCTTTTGCTCAGCTGCTCCTCGGCTGTGGAATGCCCTCCCCGACCATCTGAGAGCACCACAGTCCGTTGAGGTTTTTAAAAGGGGCCTAAAAACATTTCTTTTTAACAAGGCATTTGCCTGAATTATTCTTTTACTTTTACTTCTATTCATTTTTTTTATTATTATTATTATTATTATTATTATTATTATTATTATTATTATTATTATTATTATTATTATTATTATTATTATTATTATTATTATTATTATTATTATTATTATTATTATTATTATTTTATTTTTATGTTCTTCCATTTCATTGGTTGTTCTATTCATTTTAATTGTTTTTTATTCATTTAACTTTTTATCTTTATCTCCTGTAGCACTTTGAGATTTTCACAAATGTAAAGTGCGGTACAAATTGAATTTATTATTATTAATTTAATTTGTTTTCTTGTGATAACGGGATAATTTTCTCGTTATCACGAGAAAACAAAGTACGTTTTCTCGTGATAACGACTTATTATTTCGTTATCTCGACATAACGATGTCCGTTTTCTCATGATAACGGATTAATTTATCTCGTTATCTCGACATAACGAAGTCCGTTTTCTCGTCATAATGGGATAATTTAATTTGTTTTCTCGTGATAACGAAGTCCGTTTTCTCGTGATAACGGATTAATTTATTTCAGGGGGGTACATTACATACAGGTATACACAGTACTGTTACATTTGTGACATACAAGATATGCAAATATACAGTACTGTTAAACAGAGATCCTAACAGAAAATATACATACGATGGGGAGGATACTGTACATTTGGAGGGGGTGGGAGGGGTTTATACGGGGGCCAGTTTCGAGTTGCAGCCTCCCGTAGCCAGGTGCTCTTTGAGAGCTCACTTTAATTGCGCCGCCGGTAAAGCTGAAGCCTTTGCTAACCGTCTTCTTAGATGACGCACACTAATGTGTATATATATATTATCTGTAACAGCAAGGCATAAAGCTATTTCAGCCTGTGTCAGGCCTTGATTGAAGAGATATGTGACGCGGTGATCAATATCCTCCTGCTCCTTTAGCCCCTTTCGTGACTGTGATGCACCGCATCACACAGTGACGAAAGGGGCTACCTGCTCCTCTGACATTGCGACACTGAATGATGTTTCCTGCAGTGATCTAATATATACTAGACTATCGTTTCATTTTCTCGAGATCTTGAGAAAATTATCCCTTTATCACGAGAAAACAAATTAAATTAACTCGTTATCACGGGAAAACGGAGTAAATAAAATATATGAATGTACGGCCTCTTAGGGCTTCCGTAGTATTGTGTTCTAGTCTAGTTTATTCCCCAGTGTGTTTGGCCTTGTGTTTTCCTGTACCCCTGTGTGTTAGTTCTGCTTTCCCTCTCAGGTGTGTCTCGTTCCCAATTACCCTCTTGTGTCAATTAGTTTGTGTATATCTGCCTCATTTGCCAACCTCCCCTTGTCGGTTCATTGTATGAGATCCCTGCTTGTGTTCGGTGTTCATGTTTGCTGTCTTGTTCTGTTAGTTACTCTGTTCCTGTGATCCTGTGACTCCTTCCAGTATTTTGTAGTAAGTGTTTCCTAGTGTTAATTTGTTTGTTCCACCATTCTTTGTTTTCGTGTAAAGTTTGTCTAGTTTGTTAGGGTTTTATTTGTAGTCAGTTTGTTCATATTTTTCCTTGCCTGCCTGCCTTGCAGTGATTTTGTTTGTGCTTTTGGGATTTGCTCTCATTTATGAGATTATTCTTTGTTTTTGTAGTTTGCCCTCTGCCGGCCATTTGCTGTGCCCCCTTTGTTTTGTGCTCAAAGTAAAGCATTATACTTTGACATTCACCCCTGTCCGTGTCTCGCTATTGCCTATTGCCTTCTCCTCGTCCTGTTCTGCATTTGGGTCCTCCGTCAACATTAATCCCTAACAGAATGAACCGGCCGTGTTTGGACCCAGCGAACAGGACGAGAGAGGCCTTGAGCACCCTGGCTGTCCTAGCCATGAGCGATGTTCAATCCTTCTCCATGAAGGAGAAGGGGGCTGCCCAGCAGCTAATCCACTCTGTCATGGATTGGAACCCTGAGCCGACCCCACATCTGGACAGGTACTTGAGGTCCTGGATAGAGTGCCTATTCCAGCCTCAAGCCTCCAGCCAAGCCTCTACTGGTGGTAAGGCCTCCACCACCAGCATGGTCTCAACTGCTAGCATAGCTACTACGACTGGTCCCGGCTCCTCGTCTGGCCCCGGCTCCTCGTCTGGTCCCGGCTCCTTGACTGGTCCCGGCTCCTCGTCTGGTCCGGCTGCAACGCCTGGCTCCGGTTCCTTGTCTGGCCCAGCCCTACACCGTGGCCTGCGCTGTGGTCTACGCCGTGGACTGTGCCGTGGTCTATGCCGTGGTCTGCACCGAGGTCTACGCCGGGAGAAACCCCCGTCCGGTGTTCTGCACCCGGTCCCGAGGTCTGCACCTGGAGTGGCCCCCGTCCAGGGTCCTACTCCGGGGTCATCGCCTTCGCACCTCCGCTCCGGCTCTTCTGGTCTGGTCCCGAGTCCTGCGCCTGGAGGGTCCTTCGCCCGGGGTCCTGCTCCGGGTCTGTCACCCTCGCCCCTTTGCTCCAGGCCCCCTCATCGGCCCTCTGTCCCTGCTTCCAGTCCCCCTCGACCCCCTCATCGGCCCTCTGTCCCTGTTTCCAGCCCCCCTCTCCGGGCCTCTGTCGCCGTTTCCAGCCCTCCTCTCCGGGCCTCTGTCCCCATTTCGAGCCCTCCTCACGAGCCTCTGTTCCCGTCTCTAGCCCCCCTCTCCGGGCCTCTGTCCCCGTTTCCAGCCCCCCTCTCCGGGCTTCTGTCCCTGTTTCCTGCCCTCCTCTCCGGGCCTCTGTCCCCGTTTCGAGCCCTCCTCACGAGCCTCTGTTCCCGTCTCTAGCCCCCCTCTCCGGGCCTCTGTCCCCGTTTCCAGCCCTCCTCTCCAGGCCTCTGTCCCTGTCTCCAGTGCTCCTGATCCCATACCCCGTTCTCCCTTCTCCTATACCCCTCCTGGGTTTCTGTCACAGCCCCCCTGCCCCAGTGCCCCTCTTCCCAGCCCTATCCATCCTGACCTTTTCCCCCGGACTCTCCCAGTGTTCGCCTTCCCTGGATCCCGACCCCCCGTCTTGCCCGTTCCCAGACGGTCTTTTTTGCCGTCTGGAAGCCGTCCTTGAAGGGGGGAGTACTGTAAGGGTCCACCTGTTCTAGGACCCTCCCCTCCTGTCTGTACTCCTCAACAACCCCCACATTTGCACATACTCTTCCATGGACCCCCTCCACTCATGAACAATATTCCTCCACTCATGAACAATACTCTGGCGCCATCCTGTGGCAGAGCGGTGGTGGTTCTTGAACTCTTGTCTCATGTTTCAGCCTGGCTCTATCCTTCCATGGACCCCCTCCACTCATGAACAATATTCCTCCACTCATGAACAATACTCTGGCGCCATCCTGTGGCAGAGCGGTGGTGGTTCTTGAACTCTTGTCTCATGTTTCAGCCTGGCTCTATCTTTTCTACCTTGTTTACCTCCTTAGTGTCTTTGCCTGTAATTCTGTTGTCTGCATTGTTTCCCCTGCCTTAGTCTATAGTGTTTCCTCCTGTCTGTGTTGTATTGTGTTCTAGTCTAGTTTATTCCCCAGTGTGTTTGGCCTTGTGTTTTCCTGTACCCCTGTGTGTTAGTTCTGCTTTCCCTCTCAGGTGTGTCTCCTTTCCAATTACCCTCTTGTGTCAATTAGTGTGTGTATATCTGCCTCGTTTGCCAACCTCCCCTTGTCGGTTCATTGTATGAGATCCCTGCTTGTGTTCGGTGTTCATGTTTGCTGTCTTGTTCTGTTAGTTACTCTGTTCCTGTGATCCTGCGACTAGGGATGCACCGCTCCGATATTGGTATCGGTATCGGCCGTCGATATCAGTAAAATAGCTGGATCGGGTATCTGCAAAAAAATATATATATATCGGATATTTAAAAAGAAATTATAATAAATAAAATAAGAAATAAATAACCATTCAGTACATTTATATCTGTGTTAATTTGTTACATTTTGTTTCACTAGGTTAAGAAAGTAATGTTTTAAGTCAAGCCTGATGTTGCCTTGCACAAAAGAATGATCCCAGTCTCTTCCACACAGTGACAGTGAGGCATACAGTTTATTAATTGAATGAATGAAGTTTATTTTCTGTCTTTGTTTACAACAAATCAAAAACACACTTGTTATCCTTTACAATTCTTAAAAACAAAATATATTTAAATATAAAAAATAAAAAAAACTTGGATATATCTTTTTTTTTAAACTTTTTTGGGAGATCTTTTTTTACAACAAACCCAGGTATTGGTATCGAGACTGAAAAAGTCGGATAGGTGCATCCCTACCTGTGACTCCTTCCAGTATTTTGTAGTAAGTGTTTCCTAGTGTTAATTTGTTTGTTCCACCATTCTTTGTTTTCGTGTAAAGTTCGTCTCGTTTGTTAGGGTTTTATTTGTAGTCAGTTTGTTCATATTTCTCCTTGCCTGCCTTGCAGTGATTTTGTTTGTGCTTTTGGGACTTGCTCTCATTTATGAGATTATTCTTTGTTTTTGTAGTTTGCCCTCTGCCAGCCATTTGCTGTGCCCTCTTTGTTTTGTGCTCAAAGTAAAGCATTATACTTTGACATTCATCTCCTCATCCTGTTCTGCATTTGGGTCCTCCGCCAACACTAATCCCTAACAATTTATTTACCATTGTTTTAATATATATATGAGTTTTAATAACTTGACTGGACCTACACGCAATCAAAATCCCACTCCAGAAACAGGGAAAGTGTCACTTTTTAGCAAAGTCTTATAAATCTTTAATTTATACACACTCACAGGGCACCAGAAGTCATCGAGAATCACTGTATCCCTGCAAATGCATAAAGCATAAAATGGGAAGAATATTTACTGTCAAACAACTTGACACTTAAAAAAAGTAAAATGTGTACAAATCTGAATCCAGAAAGAAGATTTTATTAAAGCCTACCCATTGTTAGAAGCCTTCATTTGACACACAACATTGACAGACTTAATTGACCCAACAAACTGAGCAAAATAGAAACATGATAAACAGAAAAAATCATTGAGATTAAACATTAAACATAAACAGTGAGAACCAAACATTGTATTCCCATTGGGTGCAGGGGGTTGAGGGGTGCGTTATGGGAGCTGGACATCAGATAGGAGGGACGTTGACCAAAAAAGGGTGAGAACCACTGCACCACAACAACATTACACTACCAAATACTATTAAATACTGTACGTTTTTAAAATGCAAATGTAGGGTGATATTATCTAACCTTACCATCTATAATGCACACAATCAATGAGTTATGGGCCTACAAAACAGTCCTTGGCTTTAGTCCATATCAACTGCACAGCTTATTGTTACCAGAGCCAAGGAGGTTAGGTTTGTCTGTCTGTCTGTCTTTGAATGAGATAATCTTGAAAAGTAATGGTCAGATTGTCATCAAATTTGCTGTGAACTACCCCAACAGAAGACATATTGCTAAGCTTGTGAACGTTCCTCATGCGCCACCATCAGGCCAAGATTTTCACATGAGCCTATATCTTCTGAACCGTTACACCACAAAATTTGCTGTGAGCATTCATGATTCCTAGAGGAAGAAAATCTATTGATTTTGATGACCCTCTGACCTTTTACCTAGCACCACAATCAGGCCAAACTGAGAACAAGATATCTCAAACAATAATGGCTTGAATGCCATAAAATGTGCTGTACACATTTATAATAATAATAATAACTTTATTTGTATCGCACTTTTCATACAGAGGTTGCAGTTCAAAGTGCTTCACAACAGTAAAAAATACAGGCATAAGCGAGCATTAAATAAATTTAAATACAAAGAGAGAGGTAGCAAATCACAGTTCTTCAGTAATACAAATAATAAAATAGAATAATTTATGACCCCAAGAGGATGAAACCTATTGATTTTTGATGACCCCATGACCTTTCCTCTAGTGCCAACTTCAGGCCAAACTTTCCATTTTCAAATGAGGGTATCTCCTGACCCTTCAGTCATAAAATCAAAAAATTTGCTCTGAACATTTATGACCCCTAAATAAAGAAACCTATTGATCTTGGTGACCCCATGACCTTTCCTCTAGCACCACCAGGATTAAGCCAAACGGTTATTTTTCAAATGAGCATATCTCCAGTCCTGACTCATTGGTCATAGTCACAAGAATGATACCCAGAGATGCAGCTCCTCGTGGGCAATATATTTGTCATAAGGAGCTATGAGGTCCACCATATAAACATTTCCGCCATTTTGATTTGTTTTGCAAATCCCTTTTCCCCCTGGGCTTTTCACATGATTCTCACAGAATTTGTTGCGTGGCATCTGGGAACCAACATCTATGTATTATTTACATAGTTTATAAGCAAAACCAACTGCCCACCATGTCCAATTGAATGAACACATGGTAAACAGGAAGTATGTTACTTGTGAATGTTTCATCTGATATGTTCCAAACTTGACAAAGGTGTTTGTCCAATAGCGAGGAGCCCTGGAAAGTGTTGAGACATTTGGCCACATGGTGGTACTATTCTCACAAAGAAAATACATTAAGTCCAACAGCTTGTCCAATCATGGTGACATTTGAAGTGTGATATCCTACTGACAGTATCAATATGTAATATTCTGATGGTTGAAGAACTAAAATGTTGAGTTCAAGTGATGACACCATGGGGAGATTGTTAAGCTTGGCAGAGGTCTGCACCCTGCTCTTCTAGTAGTGCATGACCTGAGCAACGGGTCATGACTTGAGATGAGATAGCCTACTTTGAACAATGGGACGCTTGATTGATGGGCCATTTGAGCAAAGGGATACTTACCAGTAAGTGACAAGACACTTGTGCAAGACGTTTGATCAATAGTTTAGCTAAGTAGCACTTCAACAATGAGTAATGAGATATTTGAACCACGTGACATTTGAGCAATGGAACAGTTGAGTGAGTCTAGTAAACCCATTGCCTTGAAGTGACAATGTGCAATTTTCCCCCTTCTATTAATTAATCAAGTTCTGGAGCGTATACATGGTGTTGTGCCTCACCAGACCATTTGATCTGAGAGCAGCGAAGGTGAGTACCGTATTGAAGTCCTCTGGCTGCCTCAGACCCACTCCTATATCCGAGCTCCGGGAGGGTCATCGAGGAGAAGCCGCCTATTCTCTGTCCTCGCTCCACAATGGTGGAACAAACTGCCCACGACAGTTAGGACAGCGGAACCCGACCAGTCTTTCGCCGTCGACTAAAAACACACTTCTTCAATCAATATCTGAAATGAAAAAAAGAAAGAAAAACTATGAATGAATGAATGAATGAATGAATGAATGAATGAATGAATGAATGAATGAATGAATGAATGAAAACTTTATTTAACAGATTGCAGAATGGGTACAATACAGTACGGCTCAATACACACAATTGTTAAGGGGATGCAGACCTGAGAAAGACGTTTGTCTTGTTTCCATCAGGGTCCCTCATTTTCAATTCATATAGACATTTATGACATACACAACATACATGACATTTATGGCATAGGGACATATAGGTATTTAGTACTGATACATTTGTGACATAAACGGTATTCAAATATACAGTACTGTTACCCCTAGATCCTGACAGAGTATATAAATATGATGGGGAGGGGACTGTACATTAGGAGGGGGTGGGTGGGTGGGAGAGAAATATACATACGGCGGGGAGGGAATATATACATGCGGTGGGGAGGAGACTGTCTATTAGGAGGTGGTGGGGGTTTTGGGCATTTACGGTGGCCAGTTTCGAATTGCAGCCTCCCGTAGGTGCTCTTTAAGAGCGGTTTTGAATGTGGGTAGGGATTCACATTCCTTTACAGCTTTGGGTAGGGCGTTCCACATTGATGTGGCATAATTGCGAAACGTGTTTAGTCCCTTGTTTGAGCCGAATCTGGGTTTAACATGATTTGTTGAGCTTCCTCTGGTGTAGTGGTTGTGGTATTCACTGAGCTTTGGGAAGTATTTTGACATGTACATGGGTACCTTAGTCGTATAGTGTATCTTGTAGACCAGGCCCATTGCAAGTTGCTGTACTCTGTCGTCTACTCTAAGCTATCCTAGGTTGTCAAAGTGGGCAGGGGTGAGGTGGGTTCTGGGGTTCAGGTCAAGTAGTAGTCTGACCAGTTTGTTTTGTGATGTTTGTAATTTTGTTTTAATCGCCTTTGAGGTGCTTTGGTACCATGAGGTGCACGCATAGTCGTAGTACCCTTGAATGAGTGCTCCTGCCTTCTTACTGTCTTATACTATCATGCACTCTTCCTACTATACTAATATGTCTTTACTATTATGCACTCAACACTGCAACACCCAGGGTTCAGCACTTTTTGATGATCATTGTTACTCAGCTCGCTGTAAGAGTTGTACCCTTCCTGCTGACTTGTCGCACGTGTAAGTCGCTTTGGATAAAAGCGTCAGCTAAATGACTAAATGTAAATGTAAATGAAGTGCTGGTGGTCTCAATTTGCACTGTACACACACACACACACACACACACACACACACACACACACACACACACACACACACACACACACACACACACACACACACACACACACACACACACACACACACACACACACACACCAGAACTTGATTAAGTAATAAAAAGAAAATATAAAAAAGACACATTGTCACCTTGAAAGAAATCCAAAGTAAATGGGGAAATACAATTGCGCAACAGGCTCTAAATTATAAGTCATTTTATAGCAGAGTATTAGGTTGGTAGTTGTCCATATGGCACTTGAGGTTTGCCATAAATAGCATTAAAAACTGCTTCAGACATAGTGCAGTAGGCGAGCACATAGGAGGATGGTTGTAACTGTGAAAAGAGGATGAACATTACATACTGTACGTGTTTACATAATACAAAGAGGTGAAATTATGAGTACATGACCTCACCACCAACACCCACAACACACAATATCAATAGCCATACATTTCATTCATTAGTTGGTTTCAATTAATAGTTGAACAAGCTAATGAATTAAATCTATTGTAATTGTGTCTTGGATGTTGGTGGTGAGTTCGAATTATAAATTACGTAAACAGCCATGTATATTTTAGTTGTTGTGTTGTTTTTGTTTGTATTTTCTGTTCTTGAATGGTTAATGATGTTTGTAGATGAAGTCCCACTGTAATAATGCACCATATAGTTACTTGTTTTCTCTGAAGCTGTTTTTATATCAGCCTTACTGTACATATATATGCTGAGTCTGCAGCTCTCCTACCGTTAGATCTTTGAGACGTGGAGGAGGAGGTGACAGGATCTCAACTTGCATGTAGAATGTGACATTGTCATTATAATATCGTGTTGAAGACTATAGGCTGTGAGACTTTCACAACTGATTCTAATGAAAAAGACCACCAACATTATTATGCAACTCCGCTGCTCCTTTCAAGACACTATCCTCTGCAGTCGAGCGTCGAGGCCTCTGCATTCTAGGCCTTGGCCTTTATTTGTACTCTTGTTTATATAATTATATATTGTCACAACAAAAATAAAAAGTGAAAACGAATGCAAGCTTATGATTAAAATTACGTTATCTTTATATAATCATAGCTAGATACTAGCCTACATTTCTAAGAGTTGGTCTTGTACTGTAACCCTAGGCTATATGGCCATTAGACTATGTAGTAGATTGTAGTACTGTATGCATTGTTCTTTTTTCGGCCTGTAGACGTCTTATAGACTGGTGCCCCAATCTCTCTCTCTCTCTCTCTCTCTCTCTCTCTCTCTCTCTCTCTCTCTCTCTCTCTCTCTCTCTCTCTCTCTCTCTCTCTCTCTCTCTCTCTCTCTCTCTCTCTCTCTCTCTCTCACTCAAGGAGCCTACTTGACTTTCGGTCCATCAGGCGTCATCCTCTCAGACTCGCCTCATGCTCTGGGCTACTTTCAGCTCAAGCCTCAAACCACAACACAGTTGGCATTATCGGCGCATTGAACAAAACGGGACAATTTCTCTTCCGTGTCTCGGTTATCTCTTACTGTCTTTTGGACTTTTTAAAGAATTTACGATTGGGGGAAAGCCGGCGCTGTC
The DNA here is from genome assembly GCF_963971535.1 of Notolepis coatsorum. Classification (NCBI taxonomy): domain Eukaryota; kingdom Metazoa; phylum Chordata; class Actinopteri; order Aulopiformes; family Paralepididae; genus Notolepis; species Notolepis coatsorum. The sequence goes on from NC_140167.1 coordinate 38,556,618, forward strand.
AAGATGAGCTGATATGAGCGCTGCATCAAGTGCGAGGTGCACTTCCACTGGATGCGCGATGGCACGGTGATGCTCTCCTATAAAACAGCCCGCTGTATTTTGGCAGAGAGGGGGATGCATCGGTTTAACCCTCGGCTCTGCCCTCCGGACTCGCATGTTTGCGCACATTTAGCTTAGATAAGTTGAGGAGATGTTTAATGAGTCCACAGCTATTGTGAGGAGTTCTATCGCACAATATTTCTAAGGATATTTTCCACAATTTTCTTCAACTTCGATGGCTTGAGTAGCCCATTTGCACTCATGTATGCAGCCAAGGAGGGATGCATGGTATGGGCCATCTACCGCCCTCACATCGCACGGAGTAGCGGCAGACCAAGCGGCGTGATTCAGGTCGCTATTTGAGTGCCAATAAAAACTACTTTCGAGATATGAATTATCGAGATTTGCAGGTCATTTCATTGTCTTGCTTGTCCTATGCTATCGACAACGGAATTTCAAGAAGAAAATTATTGTGGCATAAACTATTTCTGGAGACGCCTGTCACAGATATCGCCGCTGAATTGGATAGGGTGGATGGTTATTTCCAAAACAGTCCAATCCTATGTATACTGCATTCATTTGTTCGATACGCTGCCTAGTGTCTTCGAGAACAGCGGAAGAGGAATGCTGGTCCAAGATCTAATGCCATTTACTTTAAGTTTTTGGCCTTTTTTCTTCGGTCATTGCTTTCTCTCACAGTTTTTGCTCTCATGCCAGGTAAGGATCATGTTTAGACGCGCCACTTGTGATTTTACGCATGAGGAGATGTTACGCAAGTAGGTAACTGGAGTTTAATGTATCACTGGACTATTTCCTTAGACTGTGACAGCTAATGGACAGTGTTAAGTAAACTTTATTTGATGTGCAATTAACGTCTAATACCTTGCTTCTTTTTGACATGCTTGTGTTGGTCCAGGGCACCACCTGTCTGAAGTTAGTAACAGACATACATGTGTATAGAGAGTTTACAATAGCAGGAATTATACATCTAGTTATGTACACAACATACACACACTTTGATCAGCTATATTGTTGTAAGGACATGGAGTAGCATCACATCTCTATAACAACAACACAGTTCTCCCTCCCATAGAGGATTCCTGCAGCAGGCGTGCTGGGGATGACTATTCTAACCTCTGCCCCATGCTGCTGCCTACAGATAGTGGTGAGCTGTTGTTCACAGTCACAGTGCTGGCAGGGTTCACATGTAATGTGATCTGCTTGAGTTTCCAAGTCCACCCACACACACTCCTCGGAGTCCTCGGGGCGGCCTGCTGCCCACTCTGTTGGTGGGTGGTTTCTTGCAGGGAGAGGAGGGCTGCAGCCATAGACGTGGTAGTATTCTGCATGTCTACTCTACACACACGCACACGCGCACACACAGCAGCTCCTGTGGTTGCACCGTTGGAAGGATATGGTGAGGAAACCCACTAGGCTTCTCCACACCATCAATAACTATAGGCTGAGGCACCCGCACTGATGATGCAGGATATGGCCCTGATGCTGTTACTCACTGTGTTGAAGGAGAGCGCCTGAATCATTCTCTCTTTCTCTCTCTGGCTCTCTCTCTTTCTCTCTCTCGCTTTCTCTCTCGTTTTCACTATAAGGGTGAACTTCAGAGGTCATGCTCACAGACTGTGGCGGAGAAAGTTAGTGAACAGTGCCAGCTGGCATGCCAGTGCAGGAGTTACCCCCCCCTCCCTCCACCGCCTCCTCCCCCACCACCCCCACGGCTACTGGGGACCACAGGTAAGATCTAAGCTCCCGCATCTCCTCAGCTCACACCTGTGTCTCTCTCTCTCTCTCTCTCTCTCTCTCTCTCTCTCTCTCTCTCTCTCTCTCTCTCTCTCTCTCTCTCTCCTCTCTCTCTCTATTTCTCCCCCCCCCCACTCAGCCGTTTTCATATCGTAGACCAGAGCTCAAGCAGAATTTAATATGTTGTAATATGAATTCTTCAGATGTGTGTTTGTGTATGCATGAGTGTGTGTATGCATGCATGAGTGCTTGCATTAATGGTCAGAGGTTAGATAATGGAATGGGTCTATGTCTCTCTCGAAACTGTCTGCCTCAGCTGTCTCACTCTCACCCGTTTTCATCTTTTACACCAGGGCTTGAGCAGAATTTAACATTGAGTTGTGACGAGACGAGATGTGTGTTCTTTTGCGTCTCTGTGTGTGTGTATGTGAGAGTGAGTGTGTGTGTGTGTGTGTGTGTGTGTGCACGAGTGCCTACATGTGTGTCTGTGTGTGTGTGAGTGAGTGTGAGTGTGTGTGTGTGTGTGTGTGTGTGCACGAGTGCCTATGTGTGTGTCTGTCTGTGTGCATGCATGTGTGTGCGTACGTGCTCACACATGTGTTTGCACGTGCATTATTGTGTACAAATGTGTGTGAGTGAGTGTGTGTGTGTGTGTGTGTGTGTGTGTGCGTGACAGAGCCAGCAGGATGTTGACAGCTGAACAGAGGGGCTAATGTATGCCGGGCCTGACCTTGGGGACAGCCCAGCTGCATGTGAAATCCATGCCTGCCGGGCTGCCTGGCTCAGTGGTTCAATGGTAGGGTTTCCCCTGGAGGAGCCCCTGATTAAAACACAGATGAGTTAATTAAATTAGCTTTAGTTTGATACAGATAAGGGGCTAATGAACCGGCCCAGTAGCTCCAGCTTCGTTTTTGAAGTGGAGCCGGGGGGGGGGGGGGGGGGGGGGGGGGCGCTGTGTGTATGTGTGTGTGGGTACGGTGCCTGTTGCGGCACAGTTTTCTTTCTCTCTCTCTCTCTCTCTCTCTCTCTCTCTCTCTCTCTCTCTCTCTCTCTCTCTCTCTCTCTCTCTCTCTCTCTCTCTCTCTCTCTCTCCACTCTACTTCTTCCTCTACTCACACTGCAGAGATATTCCATAATCTCTGACAGATAGTGTAATTTATTTCATCCGTCCCCTCGCTTCCAAGTTGACGTGATTTGTACGTTCTCGTGGGCACCTTTAATGAGCAGCGCTCTGAAATATGGGACAGGCGTTAAGTAACTGATGATGCAACCATTCCTGGCCATTAACTGTGCTTTTTTTTGGAATCGCTCACCCCGAGTGCCATAACGGTTATAGAGTAAAGGGAAGAGTGCTTCATCATCAAAGGCTCAAACAGACAGTAGTGGAAAGGTTTCAATCAATCAGCTTCAACGATTTCTTTCTGTCTGGTCAATTTAGATCCCCACTCTCGGCCCCTCCTCCTCCCCCTGAGTCACTGTGTGAGCCAGTTATAAACCTCTACCTGACTGTTGTCAAGGGCACCGCATAAACACTGACATGACCACCTGACTATGCTTTAAGGCGGGGGTTTGAATACCCAATCGCAGCTTCAAGCAGGACTAAAACTAATTTGTGGGCTGTTGTGGGTGGCATCCGCACCTCGGTAGACAGTGTTACAGCAAATTGTGGAAAACGCATTGATTTGTATACATTTTTTCGACGCACAGGGAAATGTGCCGTGGAGGGCGGAGATAACATGAATAATTGGCCCTTAGTCAGAGTTTTGGAGTTTCCCTGTGTAAACTACAGAGGCGCATAATTATTGTAATTACAGCTTACTGTAAAGTCAGGTTGCTTTCATTAGTGCTATAGGCCCATTTTGCAGAACTGTTGGAACTTGAGTTTGACTTTAAACCGTAGCCTTTAAATAGGCAATAAATATGCATAGCTGGTGGGAAAGAACTGGGACATTGAGACCTTTATCTATCTGCAACAAAAAGTTTGAGGAAATGAAAAGAAATTGGCACTTTTAAGTAAGGGTCCATGTGCTAAAAATGGTTCAAAGGAGTGAGCTTTATCACAGTGAAGTAGATCCTCACCACTCGCTGAATTAAATCCTACTGCCGTTGACAAAACGCAGGATTAAATGGAAGTTTGGCTGAGACAGGCTTTCACATTCATAGTGACTTATGACGTGGTCTGCTGTGCTGGGAAGAGCTGTGCCTTGTCATTCGCTCGCAGGAGATGTGCTGCGTTGGGGAGATATTCTACAGCATTACTAAGGGTTATGTGCTGCGTTGGGGAGATATTCTACAGCATTACTAAGGGTTATGTGCTGCGTTGGGGAGATATTCTACAGCATTACTAAGGGTTATTTGTTGCTATGGTGGAAAAAGCCTTCCCTCTCGTTCACTATGGGATGACAATTCTGCAAGTGCAGCAGCTGCAATTTCATTACAGTGTGTTTATGTTGAACGACAATGAAATTAGAGGATTTCCTATGGGGGTCTTGACTTCTCACAGTTAATAGGGCAAGGAGAGATGGAAACAGAAAGGGGAGAGAGAGAGAGAGAGAGAGAGAGAGAGAGAGAGAGAGAGAGAGAGAGAGAGAGAGAGAGAGAGAGAGAGAGAGAGAGAGAGAGAGAGAGGAACACATACAGTAGATGAATAAATATTTAGATAAACAGTGAGTGGAAGAGAGAGAGAGGCAGATGGAGGAGCAGAGGCAGAGACCGGAGGTTCCGCTACTGCTGCACACTAACACTTTGCTGACGCACAGAGCACTCCTGGTAAGTGGTCTTATACTCCACAGATCTAATGTGGAGAGAGCAGGTGGTTATACTGTGCAAGTGTAATTGGTCTGGACAAGGAGTGCTGGTGTAGGAATGGCTGACGGGACCTTAAATGATTCATAGACGCGGGTTGGATATCTCTGACCATTGGGCCTAGACCTGAAGAAGGCGCTGCCCCGCCGCTTCCCTGAGCTCCGAGAGCAAGGAGGAGAGGAAATCACTCCCGCGGTGCTCTGTCATGTACTATTGTTAGGACCGAGCGTATTCTAGGGTTATTGTTTCGGTCCGAACGCTAGTTTCAAGTGCAGTGTAGGAGGAGGAAGACGAGGGAGGACAGAATAGACGGCCTGGTGTTCAAAGAAGAATGAGGAAATAACAGTATGGGGGTTAGCTTACCAAATCAGTACACGAGATCACAGCCTTGGCCAGCTCTGGTTGAGCTCCCTCGAGCGGCGTGACCTGGCGGTAGATTCTGTAGCGTAGCAATGACGGTCTACTTGTCCCACGTGTCCCACTTTCTCTAGAAGCACTTATTGAGGTGATTACTTCCTGCTCCCACCATCTGCATGCGTACACACATTTCTCAATGAAAACCAGCCCATACAAAATGTGAATAAAAGGAAGGAAATGGAGGAAATTATCACTGTCCACTCATCAACACTATAATATTACAATGAATTGATAATCATTTTTACACTGGTTGGTTGCTGTGTAGAACCGTGTGGTTGGGGTGGACTGCATTAATGATGAGTCTTCAGAAAAGACTGGACCGGACTCAACTGTGCAGGACAGGACTAGGGAGGATGTAGGTTAAAGTCAGTATCTCTTCGAAAGCAATTAGCATAATAACCACATCTTCCTCTGATCCAACATCTCTCTCTCTTCCCCCCCCTTCTCTCTCTCTCTCTCTCTCTCTCCCTCTCTCTCTCTCTCTCTCTCTCTCTCTCTCTCTCTCTCTCTCTCTCTCTCTCTCTCTCTCTCTCTCTCTCTCTCTCTCTTTTTCTCTCTGGCTCTCTCTCTCTCTCTCTCTCTCTCTCTCTCTCTCTCTCTCTCTCTTTATCTCTCTCTCTATCTCTCTCCCTCTCTCAGTGGTTGAGCCACCAGTGCTGAGACCGTGGTGGATGGAGATGGAGATCGTAGTGCTCGGGACGGTGGGCTGTGCCTCAGTTGTCTTCCTCCTCTCTGCCGTTATCATCTGCTACAAGGCCATCAAGAGGTCAGATGTCACTCTTACCATTCTGTCCCTAACAACGCTCAAACCCGCCCCCTTTTCCGGATCAATTACACGGCACTGTTATGTATCTAGCTAGAATAGAATATATATATATATTTTTTTAATAAATGTATTTATTAGTTGTCAAGGTACAGTGGAATACAATACACATTGAATGGCACATTTTGTATTTTCGCCCTCCCGCCCTCCCCTACCCAATCCTACAAATACACAACAGAAAACAGAGAACATACAAACACATATCTCTCTCACTCGTCTTTCCTTCTCATTGTCCTATAGTGTCTTTAGCTTGGCTATGTAACCAACAAAAGGGCCCCAGACTATTTCAAACTTTTCATTAGACCCCCTTAGGTTGTATTTAATTTTCTCCAGATTTAAAAAGAACACGAAGAATAGAATATAAATTGAATTTGTTCTTCCCCAGTTATGTATTCTGAATCTGAATCTGAATGTAAACAGCACCCTGCGTGATCATATTGTATTTTATATGGATTCCAATTGATTATCTTGATTCTCATAACGGCAGTCTTTGATTTGAAAACCACATATTACCGGGTTAAGTAATTGCGTGTGACAAAGTGCTGTACCGAGGTTACCAATGATGTAATTTGGAATTTGACCAATGCTCTCTCTCTTGAGGCTGTGTACCTACAGTGACCCTGTCATAACCCTGCTGGGTCACTCTAAGGTCAGAGGTTAGATAATGGAGTGGGTTGCAAAGGTCACTGAGGAAGAGCCATTACCACACGTCACACAGATGATACTCGATTCAATGAAGCATGATTCAATGGAGCTACGCTGGAGGAATCTGAATTCTATTGCTAATAATAAACCAGTGTATGAATGGATTAAAAGCATGATTGTGAACTTGGTTACAGTTTAATGATAGTCACTGTAATACTTTGTACGCTCCTCTTTCTGTGTGGGATGAGTTTTGTTTTATCACGTGATTTAATTGCCCCTAGCTTTTCAGGATGGCAGCTAGATGAATGTGAAATTAAATGCGTGATCGACTACTGGAGGAATCCCATGATGGCCCTGTTGTTGCAGTGGGAACTGTCCCCCCTCCATTTGGGTTGGCTTATCAGAGAAAAGGCTGTGTGAGGTTTTTGCCTGCAGCACAACCAAGACCCAATTCCCTGTCTGACATTCAGGCAGCACAGTGTCACACAGGCACTCAGACACACACTCATTCATGTTCACAGACACTTAACACACGTGCACACGCACACACACACACATACGCGCGCGCGCACACACACACACACACACACACACACACACACACACACACACACACACACACACACACACACACACACGCACACACTCACAGTCACATCCATACTTCACACATATTCATGTTCACAGACACTTAACACACACGCACACACACACACACACACACACACACACACACACACACACACACAACACACACACACATCCATACTTCACACACATACATATTCATGTTCACAGACACTTAACACACGCGCACACACACACATCCATACTACACACACATGTTCATATTCAGACACTTAACACACACACACACACATTCACACTACACACACACGTCCATGTTCACAGACACTTAACACACACACACACACTCACACACACACACACACACACACACACACACACACACACACACACACACACACACACACACACACACACACACACACACACACACACACACACACACACACACACACACACTGTACAATTGTACATGCACAGGGAGGCATGCAGAACCCCCCCCCCCCCCCCCACACACACACATCCATCCATCCTCTTAACATACTTACACACTACATAAAACATAGCATAAACAATGACTTCACAGACCCATATGAGAACAGCCACAAATGTGTGTCTGTGCACCATTTAAATAATGTTATTCATCAAACTGTATGAAAAGTACATGCTAAATATGGCTTTCCTCAATAGAATTCTATTTATTTTCTTTTTTTTTCAAACAACAAATAGACAAAGTCAGGCAGTGGAAATAATGGTCGCTTGGCTGAGGAATTCATTATGGCAATCCTCCAGCCAGTCCCTTCTGTAGCCAAGGGGCACCTTTTTGTAATGCAGCAACAGTAGGGAAGTGTTGTTGCAATACGGCCCCATGTAGCCCCAAACCCAAGTCATTATTTATGAATTAATTTGCGCAGTCATTCCGTCGCAGGCCACATCTTTTATACATGCACGAGGGTCGTGTCCTGAAGCTCTTGTGGGCTCTGTGTGACTGCAGACTCTGTGCCACGCCACGCTGCCCTTCACGTTCAATGAGGAGGGGGGGAATGCATAGGTCCAGACAGACTGGCCTCATTAGACATTCATTAGTCTCTAGCCGATAGAAAACCAGTCCAAGAAGAGGAAGACAAATGAAGGGGGACTTTGAAATGTGTCACGGATGCTCTAATCACGCATCCTTACTGCAACAGAGTGCGAGAGAGGAGGACGGGGAAAATATGTTGTCTACCAAAGAATTTGGACGGGACAAATGTGTTATCTACCGAAGCACGGGAAGGCAGTAATTGGGTGTCTTAGTCAATAACATTGTGAGAGAGAGAGAGAGAGAGAGAGAGAGAGAGAGAGAGAGAGAGAGAGAGAGAGAGAGAGAGAGAGAGAGAGAGAGAGAGGGCTTTGTCAGCGAGAAAAACAGAACCAGTTATATATATAGCCCTTCCAGCCCCACTGCTCAGGGCTTTCCCAATGAAAATGGGCTGGCCCAGGGCCAAGGCCCGGCCGGCACAGACACCAGAGCAGCTCACTCTGCAGGCCCTCCTGGCCTTTTGTGTTGTGTTTTCTCCTCCTCATAATCTTCATCTGCCAGTCATCTGTCAAGAAGCAGAGGGGAAAACATTCCACACAATTCTATTGAGTGGAGCCCACAGCACCAGGGAAGCTGCCTAGGGCGAAGGATTCAGACACACGCTGTGTTTCCAGCCGACCAAATCAAAAGATGCGATGCTGCGGCCCGGGCTGTGTGCCGTCTAGGAAGCCTCATTGAGCACGACACGACACAACACAACACAACAAAACACAACACAACACAACACAACTGACTTAATGAAGCTAGACGCTGTTCGCAATCACTCGCCTCTCTGGGATTCTGGTCCGAATGAGGATGATGCATCCTCGCCGGTTCTGTTCAAGGACGACGTGTAGGAACTATTCAGTCATGCGTGTGATGAAAGCGGAACACATTTGTGACGCAAAAAAAGGGTGATGTATTATTAATCGGCTCTGTTTTTATCTCGTCCAATTAACATACTGGCTCTTTCAAAAATAGGCAAACAGCACTGAGGATTTTTCGGAATCTACTTTTGAGAAATACTTTTTCTTTGAACCATAGCATGTTACTCTAATTTCCAGATGGCTAGAGTAATTATAAACAGCTCAACACATGCCCCAATTTCAACATGATCCATTCCCCAAACTTCAAACAGGGATGTGTGTGCTGTGATTGCACAGCTTTGATATGAAATATTCATCTAACCTGTGAAGTGTTAGTGTATAGCCACCTGCCATGTGTCAACAGCATGGCATCTATTATTGAAGGCGTGGGGTTGAGGTCGACGCGAGGCCCAAATGGTCTGCCCTCTGTGGTGGCCCGAATCAACATGGACAATCTGATTACAAGTTACAACTAATCTGTTTAGAAAGGAGTTGGCTCGGAGATCAGCATCAGCGCCTCCCAGATGAAACATAGGCCAATGGTGCCAATGCCAAGATTGTTCTTGTTACTGACTCGTGTCAATCTTCCATGTTTTCGCTATAGTGTCTGCCTTATGTCTCTGATCCTGTTTTGTAGTTCATTTTGTAGACCATGCTACACATGTATTTCGTTCATATTGTTTATGGACAATGAGATGGGAGTGGAACTTTGTACAAACCCTTTGGGCTTCGTTCCCTCCTAGCACTGTTTTTTCTAAATGTGCTAAATAAATAAACTAAACTAAACTAAATGGTGTGCAAAGGATTCCGAAATAAATCATTAGTGGATGGGTGGGCTGCCTTACCATGCTAAGATGCATACCGTGTAATCGCAACATCCTAGGTTCAAATCTGTCCCCTTTGTTGCAGGTCATCCTCCATCTCCATCCCCTGATTTCCTGTCAGACACTGTTCTGTCAAATGAAACAGAAATGCCCTAAAAAGTGTGACAGAGAAGTTGTGTAACATTCAATGAATATCAACCTGCCACCAAGGACAGCCACTTCTTTCTGGGACAGAGGAGCGTTTCCATTGGCTGGGTCCAGACCTTTGAATTCGCCCATTTCCAGCCAATTCTGGTCTGGCATTGTGACATGAAACAGCGATTTCTAGGTTGAAAAAGTGATTATCCAATGTGGGGGACTAACGATTAGCCAATCAGCGCCACAGGTGGGACTAACGCTGTTGTCAAGCTGTTGTCAAGCGTGGGGAGCTGGAATAACATGACGTCTTGCTCGTGAACCTTTTACCACCTAAACGGTTCACTAAAATATATTTCTGAAAATATATCAGAAATGCGAGAAATAGGATATGCAATTGCTGGATCTTAATTCCTATTTTATCTGCAACGCCTAGTTTGACAGTTTGATCAGAATTTCGTGAGCCAGGCACGCCACAGTTCCCAGAGAATTAATTAGAGTGAGGACGGGAATCAATTTGAGTGGAGGTTAGAGTGGAGACAATGTCAGACTGAAGATGGAAATGGAATGTAACGACTTGACAATTCTGTCTGATATCAGGCAAGAGCTCCCAGTCCTGCCGTGACCAAGAACAAGCCAATCCCGTAGAGAGATCTCTGGTATATCCCAACTCCCCCTAGCTGCAGCTGCAACAGCCAATCATCCTCCTCCTGCAGCAGAATGTGTTTCCACCCGAGGGCCGGGCAGTTTCCTTTCCCAGGCTTCCCCAGGTCCCACAGGGACAGAGAGGCAACATCTGTCCCACATCCGGGGTAGCCTGCACATCCAGGGTAGCCTGCACAATCTCAGCCCTGCTGGAGGAAAGACTCCCAGAGGAAGTCTTAGTCACCCTCTGCTTTGTCTTAGAGCTGCCTCCTCCTAAAATACACTAGGATTTAGTTGACAAATGGGCCATTATGGTCTTAGTCAACAAGTCCGTTTTTAGGATTAGACGAATAATCCACCATTCAGGACTTTTTTTAGTGTCTTTCTTTAGGCTTTCTTTCATGCTGAGTTATTTCCTGGAAAATTATATGCACATATTTTGTTTCACAGTAACATTTATAAATACTCTTTGGTCTTTAATAAACACTAGATTTAAAGGGGGTCCTTCTTCTGCACGATTACATTAATTTAAAGAAACCCATAATTCATCTATGTCCAAATCCTATGACTAAAAATATTTTTGTCTACAGCCTTGCTGAAGACCTATTAGCTCAACTCTCAGGAAAGGATGGAGCTCAGTGACTCTCTTGAGTGTGTGATGTTGATGATGACCAGGGTGTATGATGACCAGTTATTCCAGGGCACAGCTTCTTATATCCAAACTGCAGGTCATCAGTCGTCTTCAGCGAGAACTGTCACAGTCAGATCCGAGAGAGAGAGAGAGAGAGAGAGAGAGAGAGAGAGAGAGAGAGATAGTATATCTAATCATCAGTATTCAAGATAGAGAGATACAACGTTTAATGTACTACACCATGGAACACATAATTGCCTTGTGTAACAGCAACTTGAGATTGCGTATCTGGCCTTTGTATAGTATCAGATTGACTCTTGACCCAGTAAGTATCTGTGTTAAGGATACTTCGGCATGTCAAACATGAGATTAATCCAACCTGAATGGATTTCCTCCCCTGCGTGAAGAGGGAAGAGGCTTGTGTCGTACCGACCGGACTGAGAATGACTGTCCATCAAGTCAGACTGGCCAGCCATGGCTTTCAGAGGAGAGGGCAGGAGACACTGAGCTAAGATGTAGCTCAAGGGCCCTCTGTGTGCCACGGAAGGCCCTGTACAGTATT
>NC_140167.1:38570909-38573409 GCF_963971535.1 Notolepis coatsorum
TGTTTTGTAAGGGGGCACAGTTCCGCTGTTGGTCCTATAGCTCTTCAGTTGTGGATTATTCATCTGACTATGCAATTTAAAGAAATCCATGTAAAGAAAAATTATTATAATAATAAAAGAATACAAAACAGGATCGATGTCAATTGACCATGTTCACATGGTGGCCATTTTTCTCTTATGTCATCATGCTCAGGATGGATTCCTTTCCACCCTGTTCACCCTGAGCATGACATAAGAGCAAAATGGCCACTTTGTGAATATGGTCAATATATGACATTCTGGTTATTTTGCATCCCAGATTAAAGGACGTAGGCTCAGTGTAATATATATTAATTCATCCATCTATTTATTTACTTATGTACCTACGAATTTATTTTTTTACTTAAAAAAAAGAAAAAAGAAAATGCTGTCAGAATATTTATTCACATCTTGACACAGATGAATTCATTTTATTCCTTTGATAGCTCTGTTTTTTTTAAAGTGAATTATTTACAAACCATATAATTCATTTGTGATGCTCCAATGCTTTAAGCCCGCTGTCAGTTTGTTGAGACACTGATGCAGAAAAAACACGCTCGCTCTGCAAAGAGTTTTGCTATCAGTTGTTTTGTCTCTGGCTGTTTGATATGCCTTTCTCTACATCCCTGAGACTTCAGATAATAAGTCAGGGATGTCTGTGCAGCGTTATGTGAATGTGTGTTTTCCAAACATTATTTCGACCAATAGCCCGCACCCCAATTCAATTGATTTGTTTTAGCATTATTATTATTTGGTCAGTTTTGAGCCCCCTTAAAGATCAAGCTGTTATTCCACTTTGTTTTGTTAACATCTCATTGGTTCAGAGGCTTGGCGGGGGGCAGGGGGGGGGGGGGGGGCGGCAGCAGGAAGCCTTCTGCCATGTTTTGTTTGGGTTTGACAATCTTAATTTTTTCGTGCGTCAACAAGGGCTTAGCCCATCGCTATAGAAACGGGGGACATGAGCCCAGGGCTGACCTTGTGACTGTTGAGAGACAGGAGGCTTAGCCAATAGGCAGAGATCAGGTTGCACACAGGATGGCCTCAGCTGGGACACCCGTGAAGCATCCATCCCCCTATAGTGAAAACACAACCCAGCTCAACTGGAGCACCACTCAATACTATGCTGCTTGTTGACATTAAATCTGTGTGTAAGTGTGTGAGCGTTTGTGTACGTGTGTGTGTGTGTGTGTGTTTCCCAGTTGTTCGTAGGTTATTGTGGTGGAGGCAAACTGGGACCGACGATACAAACAGATGAGACATTATTAATGTGTTATTGTATCAGCTTGTGGTATTGTGTTGAAATGTATTTGTGATCATAATAATAATAATAGCTTGGATTTACAGTATATAGCTTCTTTCATAAAAATCCAAGGACGTTTTACAAAGTAACAACAGAAACAGAATAAATAACAATAACAATGATGGACAGGGAGATGACTAGAGGCCATAGGCCTTGGTGAACAGGTTGGTTTTCAGGGCTGTTTAAAAAGAGTGGTGGGCAGACACCCAATAAATCTATGTATGGGAAACACTGAAGTGTGTATGTGTGCGCGAACAAAGAGGATGAGTGTTTTGGTGTGAGAGTGCTGTATTCTGTCAGCCATAAACATAGGCCAAACTGTTATATTTTGGAAACACACACTTGCATTGAAACATGCACAGGTATTAGCAAACAGTATGCCCTACAATGTACCCATATGAGGGAAATGATGGATGCATGAATGTAAATATTGATATTTAAATATCTGCCTTCTGGACTGTTAATGACATGTACAGTGTAACAGAACATAGTAGAAATGAAACAATGTGCTACAAAATTAGAATTATAGCAATGTTGAAGTCCTGTTGATGGAGCAAGCCATTCATGTATATATGGCAATCAATAGTCCATGCGCAATTTATGCATTATACCAAACAGGTAGGAAAACGTGCATAAGTTGATTTCATTGCTGACTTTTTCAGTTGTAAATAAAAGTGTACAGAATGACATACCTCCAGTGTCGTGTGTAACCAGGCAATGCAAGTCAAAATAGCTATGGTCCAGAGGCACAGGGAACTTTGTACTTTTACTCCTCTACATTTCAAAAGGAAATAGTGTACTATTTACTTCACTATGTTCACAAAGATTTGTAAAAAAAAATGTACTTTCAAATTTGAAGCCTGCCAATGTCAAGGGGATGTAATCAGAGCAGCAAAACTGGACCACATACCACTTCAACATAACCTTTATAGGTCAATGGTTCAAGGATTGAATGGTCCCAAGCATTGGAATACACAAACATAATGTAGAATGTGTACTTTTACTTTCAATACTATATAGGTATATCCAATATAAAACACTTCTATAATTTTACTTAAGTAGAATTGTGAATGTAGGGCTTTTACTTTACAGAGTACTATTTCATATGGTTATTTCTGTGTACCTCTTCCACCACTGTGTTATATTTAGCCTGTGCCCATCCATCCGGTCTGTCTGTGCTGT
>NC_140167.1:38578409-38600909 GCF_963971535.1 Notolepis coatsorum
TCATGGCCTCAAACATGCTGTCTAATCTGCAGTCTGGGTTCTGGCCAGGCCACGGGTGCATCACAGCTACCCTTAAGGTCCTGAATAACATCATCACCTCCTTGGACTCTAAGCTGGTTTGCATCGCCACCTTTATTGATTTAGCTAAAGCCTTTGACTCAGTCAACCATTCCATCCTCCTACAGAGGCTCTCCAGCATTGGCCTTTCTTCAAAATCCTGCAGTTGGTTTGCCAGCTACCTTGCTAATCGTGTTCAGCAGGTGAAGATGGAGAACATCTTGTCTGACCCTCTAAATATCTTTAAAGGGGTGCCTCAGGGCTCCATCTTGGGTCCCTTGCTGTTCTCTATCTACATCAACGATGTAGCCAAGGCTGCTGGAAATTCACAGATCCATCTATACGCTGATGACACCATCTTGTACTCAGCAGGCCCTTCACTCCACTCTGCGGCATCCACTCTTCAAATTAGTCTTACCTCTATTGAACAGTCCTTTCACAGTCTCCACCTTCTTCTCAACTCCAAGAAGACTAAATGTATGCTCTTAAACAGAAAGCATGACATTGCTAGCACCCCTAAAATCACCTGTGCCGACGGCTCAGAGCTGGCGTTTGCTACCTCTTATAAATACCTTGGCCTCTGGCTAGACCCATCCCTTTCCTTCTCTACTCACATAAAACACCTGCAGGCCAAAGTCAAAGCTCGTCTGAGCTTCCTGTACCGCAACAAAGCTTCCTTCACCCGCTCGGCCAAACACACTCTTGTCAAGATGACCATCCTCCCTATATTTGATTATGGCGACACCATCTATAGAATGGCATCCCAGCGTGCCCTCAGAAAACTCAACATACTCCATCATTCAGCCATCTGTTTTGCCACTAGTGCACCCTTCACCACTCATCATTGTGACCTTTATAACCTGGTGGACTGGACTTCTCTTCACACCAGAAGGCTTCTTCACTGGCTTCAAATAATTTACAAAACCATACTTGGTAAAACACCTCTCTACCTCTCCTCCCTTCTGCACGTCTCCACTTCTAACTACAGCCTAAGGTCCAGCAACTTAATCAAACTCACCATCCCCAAAGCCTGCACGGTTTCTGGACGCAACGCCTTCCGATTTGCTGCTGCATCTGACTGGAACACATTACAAAACACCCTTAAACTCACTGCCCTCACATCGCTCACTGCTTTTAAACAAAATCTGCAACAGATCTTAACTGACTGTTGCACCAGCTGACTGCCTCCCATTCGCACGCATAACCCTCAGACTATTCTCTCCTCCCCCTAAGCCCCCTCACCTACCACCCTCCCTCTCCCCCTTTCTTCTCTCTCTCTCCCTCTGGTTATCGCTCTCCCTCTCTCTCCCTTTCCTTCTCTCTCCCTTATTTATTGTTGTCCTTGTGTGCTATTGCTACTGTCATTTTGTATTTTGTTTACTTGTATGCATGTACATAACCTTGTTTTTGTTACAGCCTCCCACCCCCCCCTTCCCACAAAAGGCCTTTGCTTTTTGGACAGGCTGCTTTTGTATATAAGAATTTGTTCTTAATTGCTTGCCTGGATAAAAGGTAAAAAAAAATAAAAAATTGATTGTAAATGCACGTCAGTTACACTTGTGCCTCAATGAACAGAACACGCACACCTATATAAAAATAACTCTTTGATGCACACGCAACATGCGCACAAAACACATTTCACTCACCTTCACATCTCTCTTTTTGCGCAAAACCAAACATTTCAGAGTAGGTATGTGACATTGTTTAACTAACTAACTAACAATACTGAATTTGCACAAATTCTCTTGATAATGTAGGATCATCAGGATGCAACCGAATATGTAAATTATACAAGAGAAATGTGACATGGCCTGAGACGTCAATAATAGGTGACTGGCGAACTTAAAGGTGAAAGTGAAAGTAAATAAAAACATAACGGTACAACTGAAGGCTGAATACACTCGGCCTGCTCCTCCAGTGGCCCATGAAAGCAGGGTTGATGCATTTGCATTCACTGAAAACAGGCAGCAGGTGCAGCAGCAGAGAACGTTGTAGTCTGGAGTTTGGTGCTGCTGCACGGTAAGGTGCGTTTGATTTGTATTGCGGGCCAGTTGAGTTGTCATGAGTAGAGGCAGCAGGCAAATTAATTGATAAACAAATTCAAGTCTGCAGGCCATATGTGGAGGCTTTTGCCTTTTAGCATACATTTAACATGCTTAGTATGTGATTTGGACTGAACAAAAGGTTAGTTTTCTTGGTGTTTTGATGATTGCAGGCCAAATCAGGCAGGTAGACCATCAGGAATTGTCCCAACACTCTCAATGGCTAATCCGGGCCTGCTCAGCCAGCAATGTTGATTTATACAGGAGTCCTTATGGAGTAGGGTCAGACAGATCAGATGCTTGTTGGTACTGAGGAGGACTCTGCCCCCTGGAGGACCCCTCAAGGTGAACCGGAGAACAGGTCACATGGGGTAGAACTGGGACGCGGCCTCAGACGACTGGATCTCCACCTGTGCCATCTTAAACTGGGTGCACTGCAGCCACTTGCGCAGGGCGATGGGCAGGGCCCCCGGAGCCTGGCCCTGCAGACACTGGTGGTTGACCCTGTTCTGGATGGCCTGGAGACGCAGCTGAAGCCCCGCAGATAGATGCTGACCAGGGAGAGGAAGAAGATGAACGTTCCGCTTTAGTTCACACTTGGACACATTTATCAACACAATGTTAATCTGTACCTATAACCATGGAAAGAACCACACTAGCTGGGTACAAACACGTTCTTTGCTTATAAATCCATAAGTCCAAGTCCACCTTTACATATTTTACATAAGAATTGATACCTCAACGTCACGCTAACGGACATGGAAGTCTTTACTGCTACCCCTCAAGTACCCAGATCGTCTGTGTGCATTATTTTTTATGAAAACAAATCTAAACACATACATTCTTACCTTTAAATTGGATTGAATCATAGGCAGCCACATAGGGATAAGCTGATGGAGGGGGGGGGGGGGGAAGGAACATGAATTAGTAAGTGTTTATTGATTAAAGATGACCATATGAAATATGATGTGCAAAGACAATTGGGTATAATCTGTATAAAGTCTGAGGACACAGCTAACCTTGACAAAGATGGTTGAGTTGCACTCCTGCAGGGCCTCCATCAGGCTAATGACATGAAGACACACCATCTCTACCATCTAGGAGGGGAAGGATACACATTTGACCACAATTATAGGCCTTTCACTATTTAATTTATCAGTAAAACAATAATCAGGGGAATCTATTACAAGTCTAATCTATTACACCACTTATATAACAACACAACATCGTCAGCGGTTCACATTTCAAGCAGACCCAATATGCAGGCCCCTTGTTTTCCGGTAGCCATAACCTCCCTGGTTCCCTGGAGGGCGGGTCGGATGCAACGCTAGAAGGATCGTCTCACCACTTTATTGTGGGCCATGAGCTGCAGGATGCTGGGCGTGACACGGCTCCAGAACTCCAGGCCGGTGAGGATGGCGCCGGAGGAGAACTCTGTCTGGTTCTGGTTCTGCAGGACCGGCGCTGCTGCCGTCTGCTCGCAGTAGATGGTCCACAGCTGGGCGAACATGAAGGCGTGGAAGAGGGAGCACATGTGCAGCACTGACGTCTGTGGGATGAGAGACAGAAACAGAGATGAGGTCAGGAGGAGGAGGTCAGGGACACACAGGTGGATACAGAGAGGTTTAGAAGTTCCACCAGACCTTGGACTGCTCCGGGAAGCCGATAAGGATGACGATGAGGTGGTCGGCGATGTGGGAGCCGGCGTCGAGAGGGATGGGCATGCAGGAGGTGGAGCCCTGGTGCAGGGAGCAGTGGGTCAGGGAGCCCAGCAGCAGCCAGGAGAGCTGTCGGATGTGGGACACGCACTCGATGAACTCCTTGGGCCTGTGGAACAAACGGATGCAGTTGTGGGAGATAAAAGCCTTGTCTCCTCATAAGGACATGTGTCTTTGTCCCCTCCCCGTTGTAAACGCCATTTCATGGTGTGTGTCCCCTCCCCCTCTGTATATAGGGTGGCCCCTGAATGGGGGCGTCGGCCTTCTTCTTCTTCCGGGTCTCCTAGCTTGTAACCCAGGATGGGAGCCATTCAGCCATATCTATTGTATGTATTGATCTCTCTGGCTAATAAATCATATTAACCGGATCCATTTGCCTGAGTAAGTTATTCATTATCTACAACACAGTTGAGAGTCGATGAGTAGACAAGAGTATTACCTCAGTGGAGCAATATTGTCATCATATATTTTTTTTATCCACTTTTTCTCCCATTTTCTATTTTTCTCCCATCCCAATTTCGTATCATCCAATTCAACCCTCCCCTGTCTCGAACGTTGTTTCTTGCCTCCCACAAGCCGGCTGCAATGTGGACTAAGTCATACATAGCACGAGTCCCCTCCGATACTCGAGGTAACAGCAGTCGCATCTTTTCACCTGCGCAGCTCGATCTCTCAGTGTCAGGGGTCTGTGCTTTGGAGGGGCGCCGCCCCCATCGCTTCCTGATTCTACTGTGCAGGCGCACCAACCGACCTGTAGGAGTCGCTGTCCACAACGCCCGATCCCCACCCATCAGTTTCCCACCCAATGTGTATTAGTACGGACGACCAGCTAAACTGAAAGCAATGTGGAGCGCTGGGCTCGAACAGGCGAACCCAGCGTCTCCAGTATTCGTGGTGAGCGCCTTGCCCACTGCACCACGTAGCCGCCCTTGTCATCATATTTTTTAAGTTAATCCACCACTAGCCTCTCAGCCTCATGATATAAGATGTCGTTGCCATAACAATCACGGTTACGTCACTGACACTTAATTATTAAAGGAACATGCCAACAAGTCAGACAAGAAGATATATATCAGTTCCTCTCTGTGTGTTCAGTAGAAAGCTATCCGGCTGCAAGCTAGCCTAGCTTAGCACAAATGAATGGAGGCGGATACAGACCAATAGCCTAGCTTAAAACTCTGGGAGAGGTGTTTTTGGCCAACAGCAAAGCTAGCTGGTCCATATCCGCTGGTCCATATAATTTGTGCTAAGCTAGGCTAGCTTGCTTTCTACTGAAGGCACAGAGAAGAAATTGATATCTATCTTCTTATATAGGGAATACTGAGAAGATGGTATAAGCACATTTCCCATAATGTTGTCATCCTTTAACACATTGGGTGCCAACGACGAGAAATCTCGTTGTTGGCCGCCATGCGTTGAGTGCCAATGATGAGAAATCTTGTTATTTAATCGCTATTTCTTTTATTAGCGATATAGATACATTTTTCATCCATCCAGCCTCACGTTATCATTGGGACTGGCTCTGAGCTCGAAAAGGGTAAATACCGCCCCCTATCGTCTCTCGGATAGTATTGCACCCATTGGAATGGAGTCAATGGAAATGCATGAGAAAAAAAAACTCCGGGCTCCACATTTGACTTCTGAGCCATGTAACCTGAGACTATTGCATTCATTGAGGCAACCGAAAGCAGCGTGGATTATCTGTTTCAAGGTATAACGTTGGATCAATAAACACGATCGATATTTGGAATGGCGATCAGGAATTGGATTAATCTTTTTGCAGAACATCTGATGTGAGGTAAGGACTTTATTTGACCAGTCTTGGGGTAATCAGAGTTTTTTTTCACAGCGTTCACAACGTGTCTCATATGTGTGTATGTGTGTGTGCGTAACGTTAGCGCCAGGCAGGGCATAGATAATCGCTTCTCTAGCGTGCATAAGTACACATACCGTAATTCCTCTAATAGTGACCTGTATTCAATAAAAAACCGACTCTCTATTAATGACCGGGTGCGCTGTTGAAATAAGCAATTATAAGCCGACCTCCTAATACAAGCCGGGTTACTAATATACGCGTGAGCGAACCTCCCCTTACTTCCGTATATGGAACACGGGTCGCTCGCAGCACGTAACACAACAACAACAGAGCAAGCATGGCTACCGGTACTAAACAGAGACGAAAGTTTGACGTTAAGTTTAAAGAGGAAGTTTTGAGGTATGCGGCGGAGCATTCGGGAGAGAAAGCCGCAAAGCACGTTAACATTGATTCCAGACAAATCCGATATTGGAAAAAACAAAGGAATGAGCTGAAAGCAGCTGACGGTAAAAGAGCACGCATAACTGGAGGAGGGAGAAAAAAAGTGAGCGAGGAGATGGAGACACTACTTTCCGAGTGGATTTATGCGTTGCGCGACAAACACAACCGTGTGTCGCGCAAAATGATACAAAGAAAAGCAATGGAAATCTACCCAACAGTGAGTGATGGAGGCAAGGCGTTTGTGGCCAGTAAAGGAAGGTTGTCTGTCTGTCTGTCTGTCTGTCTGTCTGTCTGTCTGTCTGTCTGTCTGTCTGTCTGTCTGTCTGTCTGTCTGTCTGTCTGTCTGTCTGTCTGTCTGTCTGTCTGTCTGTCTGTCTGTCTGTCTGTCTGTCTGTCTGTCTGTCTTATTGTGAATGTAGTACCCCTCAGTTGAAGTTGTAATTTGCAGAAGTTAAATTGATCACTGTTGCACTGTTTTGTTCATGTAAGCTGCATTGATGATGTTATAGTTAATATTGTACCATATATTTTATTTAAATTTTATTATTTGCAGCTGAACTTGACTGTTATTAGCCTAACTGTATATAGGCCTATATACAGGTATTTGAATGGGAAATAAATAGGATGGACCACAGTATTGTGGTAGTCTACCTCAGTTGAAGTTATATTTAAAGTTAAATTGACACTGTTGCACTGTGTTGATGTTTTTATGGTATTTACCATAGGCAATATATTTTGTTATTGTTGTTATATGCTGGCTGTGCAGTAAATACCATATAAATGGTATGGTGTTAATGTTTACCAAGAGAGTAAGCCTACCTCAGAATTGTTTATACCAGTATTGTGATTGCACTATTTTACTCAGGTAAAGTTACTTGATTTCACTTTGAAAACGTTGAAATGACCAGTGACCACCTGTAATTGCACTGTTTACTATTTCATACAGTACTTGGTTTCAATAAATTAACCCAGTACATTTGACTGGGTTCAAACTGACACAAAATGTTGATTTATTCATTATGATCTGTTTGAAAATTAGAAATATAGGCCTCTCTCTTATACATGCCTCCTTTCAATAAAAGCCTGGTACCCGCTTCATAAATAGGCCGAAAAATGACAACGTGTTTTGTGTATTCCACTAAAGGGATATTTTCGCGGAGAAATCACTAGAAATCTTCAAAACTATACTCGTATTCAAAACGGTATAAAACGGAAATGTACTGATGAAAAAACAATCCGTTTCGTACATGTTGACTGCAAGCAAGTCATTGATAAGCGACGGTTGTATTAGACACATATTATTTAAGATATAGTTTATGCGTTCGCAAATATCGCCGTCCTCTCATTGACTAAAGCGCTGGCACTCAAGCGAAAGGTCCCATGTTTTGCTATTCCTTTCACTATTTGGGCAATGTTACACAATTCCTGTGAGTCTATGGAACAAATCTGTATGGTATTTTTTCAAAATAATGCATTGTTTTGTATTTATAATCAAGTACTCCAAAGCAGCATTTTTCCACTTCAAGATTTCACGCTGTTTTGGGCTGGGCTCGCTCGCTTGTCACGGTCTGTGTCCCGACTGTATGTGTGTGTTTCCCCCGCACGCGCGCGGCCGGGAGTGTGTGTAAGATGCTCCGTGTCCCTCTCTCTCCCTTATAGGGATGAGAGCACTTATAGGGTCCCCGCCCCCCCGTTCATGTGCAATGCTGGATAACGTTGGACACACGATCGCAATCAGTATTTGGAATGGCGATCAGATAATTGGATTATTCTTTTTGCAGTACATCATAGACAAGGTAAGGACTATATGTTATCAATCTTGCATTGATCCGATAATTTTTTTTCCCGCAATCGCAGCGTGTGTCTGTAATGTACTGTGTAATGTATGCCGTTGGTGGCGATCGAAGCATAGAAAAACGACCTCCCCCCCACCCTTTCGTGCATGCATGATGAAACATAATACTGATAATCTAGCGTTTATTTCAGATTGATTATTGATCCAGGCGAGAAATGGCACGATTTATATATGGGACTTACCTTTGTTTAGAAGGGCCCGCGACTACTCTGTCGCGCATCCCGCATGCCACCAGGGAACGGACATGAAGAAAAAAAACCACGTCACAGGCCCCAACATCGTGGGGTCAGGGTCAAAAAGCCCCGACCCCATGGCAAGGCCGTAGCAGCGGGGCGTGGAGGAGGCCCCAGCCCCAGGGCACATCCCGGGGGCCAGGACCCCCCGAAAAAGGGGCCTGGCGAGGTCAACGAGGCCGCGGCATTGAGACCCCACCAGACGGTCACTGGTGACACCACCCCCCACATCGCCAGAGTATCGGACAGGGCCTACAATAGGTGAAGGCCCTTCTCCACCTGGCACGCCGCTCTGAAGCGCTCCAAGGAGGCTTCCCCCCCACAATGTCGTGGGGCCAGCTGGCGCACCGGGGAGACAACCCTCCAAGGAGGTTGATCCCTCAATCCAGGCCGACAGGTCTTAATAAGAGCAGAACTCGACCTGCGCCCGGAGCAATGCGGACTAGACAGGCACGCCTAAGGGGCTAACTGTAAGAACAGTATCCTGGCGGAAAGGGTGTTCGGTATGCCATGCACCATGTCACATTCTCATGGGGTCACGAACCTCGCAGAGTCGGTGTTAGCCAACTCCGCCAGCGAACAGATTCCACCACGAACCCAGCCCCGCCAATTTATTAATCCTGCAGGGTCGAGGTTCAGAGAAAGAGTTTGACACAATTGCCAGACGTCATGAAACATGCGGGGGCATACTCTCGGGCAGCCGGGGTCAGACCCGGGCTCAACCGGAGAGTCGACTCTGCTACCAACACACCGGGGAGACAACCACCCCCCTATGTTTATGAACAGAAAATGGTTGCTCCCTTAACCCATTAAGAAACCCCGGAAACATAACTGGGCGTATACACAGGCTATACAATGCAGTTCAAGGCGTTTCAGGTTTAAAAAGGGTTAACCCAGGCCAACAGGTCAACGAGGGCAAGGCCCGACCTGGGCCTGGAGGACCGGGACCTACACAGGGATGCATAGAGGAGTTGACAGAAGCAGCCTCCCCGACAGCCCCCTCCCATCCCCGGTTTAGCAGGGAGGGAGGGGTGAAACTAATGGAGAAGGACCAACCCACCTAACATTGTGCAAAAAGGTACAACATAGTATGGACCAATGCACACCACTGTTAAGGGCAACTCGTAGTGGCATATATATGACACACACATTCATGACATCAACCCCTGTGACGTCCGGCCCGCCCTGGCATTTTCCCCCCGGAAAAGCTCAGGGTCCTTCGGGGTACCAGAACTTGTTAAACTGATCCGGTCCGGCGCGACCAGGACAAGTCCTGTGCCCTTGTCATGCCGCCACCCCCAGTCCTAAGAGGGGGGTAGGTACGCGTGTCGATCCAAAACAGGCGGCGCCACCAAGACGGTCAGTACGCGAACGGACCACTCCCGGTGGCCCACCTAATGGGCATGAAACCCCCCTGCCAATGTTTGATCTACTCCGTCGTCTCGACTGCATTGCATCATCTATCCTTTACAATGACAGCGGTCTAGCCAGGGAAATCCTGTGTCCCACTATCCTAATTTGGTGTGGGAGACACCCCCCCCCCCTCTCCCTGTGACGAGAGAGAGAACACCTTTGTCAGGGAGACTGATAGGTAGAAAGGCACAACCTTTTGGCCAATCAGTTTCATAAAGGATATAGCTATATCCGGGGGGGGGGGGGTTATTTGTCCACCCCCCTCAACCACCTCACCCCTGATACGACGCAATAAAAAAGGCAGAGCCGTGACACCAGTTGTATAGAGCGCTAAATGAAAGCACATACACCTGTAGTGTAATAGCTTTACATCCTGCACGCCAACCACAACCTCGTTTCTGTAAAAAACTGGTTTTATCCACGGCTCTGGCTTACGTGCGAAAAACTTGCCACCCGCAATTTTTTTATCTTTACCCTTAAGCAAAGAAAAATACCAGACTGAAGAGAGGGACTCAAAAAGTCCTTGGTTTACAACATGCTACATATGTACAACTCTGTAAGCTAACAATAGCACACCAGTTGCGGACTCAAATGCTACGTTTTATCCTAAAACGTATTTACATGAAACACACAACCCTCATCGTACGACGAAGCCGTCAAGTTCACTTTTACCACGTAAGAAAAAACACTGGCTTAGGTAGAGAGAAAGGACATACGCCCTTGGCTAAGTGCTAGAAATACAGGCCTTGTAAGTTATACAAAACAGCAACCAAAACAAATTTCAGAGAAATTTGCAAAAAACTCCCAAGCAAGAACGTGACCCTAGCATTTTTTGCTGTGGGTCTATATTGCACATGTCGTATCCCCCAAAATACAGTGAAGTAAACACACGTTTTGTTAAACAAAAAACAGTCCCCCTTTAGGAGGGACCCTTTATGTTATTAACCAAAATCATTTTGGGGGGGGGGGAGTGGGGCAGAAGGGGTAATGTGTCCTACCTGTACCCCCGGGCCGCAGGACGACTGGCAGTAACAATGGTGGTCTCCCCGTTGACGAGGCCTCTTGCTGGCGGGGCCAGTAGTGGCGACGGCTGGAGTCCTGCTCCGGCGTTTCGCCCATATCCTGCGGCTGGCCGTGGTACAGGCTGACGACATCTTCTGCCAGAGATGACGCCGAATCAGAGTGTCCAGGGCCCGCTATCTCCCCAAGGCTATCGCTAACAGTTAGCGACAGGCTAACTGCTAGCTACAGGCTAACGGCTAGCTACAAGCTAACGGCTAGCTACAGGCTAACGGCTAGCTACTGAAGCAGGTGCAGGCCTGGTCACTCCAGATAGCGCCCAAAGAAAGGGTAGGCATCGCTCGCCTCCCTCACAGGACGCCGTTGCCAGAGATACAGTGGCATCGGCAGCGGAGCCTCGTTTGTACGGCCCGCTGCCGCACTAAGCTCGGGGACAAAAAACACGCAACTCCCTTGCGTACTTTCCTCCGTCTCGCTCGCATCCCTCACGGCGGGAGGCTCAACTCACCTTCTCTTTCTGATAGGCGGGAGCCAACGTCCAGTGCGGATGGCAGTAGGGCGTCCCGTCTCGGAGGTGGGACTTGAACCCAGACTCGGAGTATGGGGCTCCCAGGAAAACAAAGCACACTCTGCCCGAGGGGAGAGAGCTCTGTCTTTGTAGGGCGTCAAACAAGAACTCCCTGCCCCCTCCATGCAATCCCAATTGTCCATCGGACGCTACAAGGTAACACCTAGCTACAAGCTAATGGCTAGCTACAGGCTAACGGCTAGCTATAGGCCAACGGTTAGCTACAGGCTAACGGCTAGCTACTGTAGCTGTATCGGACGCGATGGAGAGGTAACGGAGGAATCCTTGCCTGGAGCCGGCTGTTCTGCGGGGCCGTATGCCTGAGCAGCCAACCCCGCACAACTGACACATCCGTTTGGACCGTCCGCCCCCGCCGCTCACCGCCAATTGACGTGAGCGAGCAGAGATGGAGAGCCCGCGCCGCAAGACACCACCCACCAGAGAGACCGTCGGACCAGCCGACTGCCTCCCGCAGCAATAGTATCCAGCTGCACAGCCGGAGAGCAACGCTGGCGGGGCACTCCCCTCTGGGCGCCGCTGAGGCTTACCTGCCTGCCACAAACGTGGAGCAGGAAAGCCCCACTACGCCCCGAGGAAGCCCGAATGTGAAGCGCCGGTGGAGAATAATCCGCCGGTCAGAATAATCCTCTAGAACAGCGGTTCCCAAACTTTTTTGGCCGCGCACCCCCTGTCACCTCCCGACCTAGCTGACGCACCCCCCAATGGGTTTCTGTTAGAAAAAATTGTTGCTGGTCTCCGTGTACAGATTTTATTTTTTATTTTATCTCTTCCCACGGCGACTATGGATAGGGAATTTCCTTATTTAATTAAAATGTTCACGACAACATGGATGCATGTACTCTGCCAGCATGTTTAATATCCATAATACTAAAGGTTTGACTAAGATTTGTATGAAATTTTATTGTAATTTCTTTTAATTTTTTTTATTTATTTTTACCACCATTAGCCTTTTCATGTCACGCACCACCTAGAGGGCGCAGTTTGGGAACCACTGCTCTAGACTCTCCGGTGGTGATGACATTATTCTTTCTTTCTCCGTAAATTAGTGAGAAAGGGAAAAACAAAAGACAATGCCAACACAGCTCCTATAACTAACTAACTACTTCAGCACTGATCTGAAGAGGTGCCCTGCACGTACTTCCAGGTGGTGAAAGTAGGGAAGGAGCTGGTAGTATGGCCATGGCCCGCTTATATGTGAGCGGATGTGGGCGTGGCCAGGCAGGTGTAGGTGCATGCATGTGGTTGAAAGTTTTCATGATAGCATATGATTAAAGGGACAGTTCCAATAGAGCAGAGCGTAAAGCCATATAAAATATAACATCCGATGAGCCCAGTAAATCATTCGGAGTCGAGCTATATAAAAAAAAATATCATAGATTTATTCATTGTGGCCACAGTGAAAATGATCAGTTTATAGAGAGACACATACGTGTACACACAAGCGTCTGACCAGAAAGTGACCCAGAGGTCTGGTCAGACACAGATTAAATACATAATTGAAATGACGTAACACTAGACATCCAGATCTAGGTAAACAAAGTCTGCCCAAAGGGGAGAAATTAATAACGAGATTGGCTCAATAGCCTTTGTTATGTCTTAACTGGAGTGAGAAATAACCTTGCAGCTCTACGGCTCCCACACTAGAAAAGGAAAAGATTAGATCAAACGTCATCTTCTCCCCCACCTTGGAGTTCTTAAAGAGACAGTCGAATATGTAGCCTAGTGTCTGCTGTAGTCAGACTAGTTTACTAGTTGGTCGTATTAAACTAGTCAAGCTGTACATATATTTAACACAGATCCATAATGACATGGTAATATTGCCACGACAAGACAATGAATGTGGCACTGAGTGTGTGGGCCCAAAACATTTTTGTGTGAGCTTTTAAACCCAAATGAGGTTTAATTTCTTGTTCAGACTTGTCACAAGACTAGAGTAGAAACATAATTTGGGGTGTGAGAACTAGCATTAGTATTTTATGACAAAGTCAGTGCCCCACTGAACCCTGATCTGAACACATTCTGAGAAGAGTTCTGTAGAAGGTTGAGCTTTAAAGGCGCTCCCATAGTCCAGCAGACTGTACACAGAGCAGACTCCGCGGAGGTCCGCGCGGACTCTTGAGCTTTGATCTCAGCGGACAGCAGACCCACAGGTGGGAAGCTCCTATTTTCTGACGCGCGGACATCCGCGCCGCTGACTTGGTGTCACACAAAACGCTGCTCGGCGTTTTGGTTGACATCGAACTGCATTTAATGTGACGCCGATCTGCATTTTACTCTGAACACTCGCTCTGTGCCAAGAGAGATGTTTGAATGGCTTTTCTAAATGAAGTGTGTAAAATTGCCAGTTTTATTTAGAAATATTGGAAACGGAGATAACATAGAATGTTATCTCCGTTTCCAATATTTTGAAATAAAACTGGTGCTTTTATTTCATGCAATGCGTGTCTTTTCAGCACCACGCGCTGTCCACCTCAAGCCTATACGGTACATTGCATCTCGCTGCCTATATACCTTTTATTCAAGTGCGTAAAACTGCCCGTTTTATTATCGAAATATTGGAAACGGAGATAACATACTCTTTATTTTGACATCGGATGACGACGACATGACAGAAGTTGACCAGCGTGGGGACAATTGTGTAAACTGCCGCGTGACATGTAGGAAATTGGTCCGCGGAGGTCCGCTCGACTATGAAGGCTCAAAGAGTCCGCGCGGACCTCCGCGGGGTCTGCTCTGTGTACAGTCTGCTGGACTATGGGAGCGCCTTAAGAGAGAGTGCTTGTTCACAAATATTGACTTAACTGTGCACAGGAGTACAATATGTGAATTCCCCTTTAAAGGAACACGCCAACATATGGGAAATTCAGAGTCAGACAAGGAGATAGATATCAGTTTCCTCTCTGTGCACTCAGTAGAAAGCTATCCGGCTGCACGTTAGCCTAGCTCAGCACAATGAACGGAAGCGGACAGTACCGGTAGCCTAGCTTAAACTCCGGGAGAGGTGTTATGTTGGCCAACGCCTAGGCTAACTGGTACTATCTGCCTCCATTCATTGAACTGGTATCCATCTTATTGTCTGACTCTGGAGAAGACGGTAAGCGCATTTCCCATAATGTTGGCGTCTGATTTAATGATGTCTGATGTCTGGACTTTAACGTTGGTGTGATGCTCACCCTTGTTGCATGGTGGAAGGGGGATGGTACAGCCAAGGCAGATAACGGACCACGGCCTTGTTGTCACGGTGGTTGCCTTTGGTGATCTCCATCGCCGCCACTTGTGCCAGGCCAACTTTTAGGTTTCCCCCGAAGGTGTCCTCATGCAGTGGCTGACAGCATGCCTTCATGTGGCTCTGA
This sequence comes from Notolepis coatsorum, assembly GCF_963971535.1. NCBI lineage: Eukaryota > Metazoa > Chordata > Actinopteri > Aulopiformes > Paralepididae > Notolepis > Notolepis coatsorum. Next base: position 38,592,947 of record NC_140167.1, read on the forward strand.
AGAAACGGGAAGGGGGTTGGGAGTCAGAGAAGAAGCTGACAGGACACTGAGCGGAGGGTAAGATGCCCAACCCTTACAGGCAGCAGACCCCATGTTGAGGTAGACCCCATATTATTGTGACCCCCACATAAAGAAAATATTTAAAGAAAAAAAATAATATATTTAAAACATGAAAATGGTGTACCGGTAATCAGGTACCTCATAATTATACCACTCATTAGGGGCCAGAAATCAAGCTGCAATGGCAACTGTGTATAAGGTAGTGAGACTGCATGGCTTCCATGGTGACTTCTGTGCAGTCCAAAATACATTGGGTCTCATTCACCAACGGACTTAAGACAAAGGTTAAGAACAAATTTCATCGTAGCTCCACTTAAGACCTTTTCAGGCAAATTTGGGGATTCACGAACGGTCCCTTCTCTGGGATTCGCTCGTAGCTAAGAGCAAGATTTAGGAGCGCTGAAGAGCAGTCGTAAGTCGGACAGACTGGTGTGTGCCGTGTTCTTAACGGCTTTATTTGTGAGGAATCATGGTGATTGCGTTCACGTCGATTCTACAGACATCCTTGGAATTAAATAATCATAATAATAATAAATACGACAATATTTGTATGATAAAAAATGACGTTTTACATTTACAGTCAAGCCTCAAAAGGCATCGTGATGTCCGAAAATAAATACAAGCACTACACCAACACTCCAAATGACAGTGGATAAATAAATAAGAACTAAACCCAATCGTGTGGATATAGCTATAGGGGAATAGACTGTATTAATATTCCATATCTATACCGTCTTGTTGCGCGCTCCTGGCCACCTGTTCAGCGCACACACACACACACACACACACACACACACACACACACACACACACACACACACACACACACACACACACACACACACACACACACACACACACACACACACACACACACACACACACACACACACACACACTGTATACATGCGTAATGAATGAACAGTAGGTTATATTATTCTAATGACTTGTTTTATTAGGAGATCACAGATACTGTATGCGCTGCGTACAATACTCATTGAACGCCATCCTCTTTCCCCATCTGTACGGCCTGGCGCCAGCTTTTTTTGACCATTTTCACGATATTTCACGATGTCGCGGAGCTATTGTATATTCTATATGATAGCTATGGAGACAATAGTATGGCTCATTTAACAAACACTATTTATAGTCCAACATGTAAAAAAGCGTTTGTTTCTACATACCCTCGTTCATTCACAATCCCAAGATAAACATTGCCCTGTTTAAAAATAATCCAGACTGGTTTTCTAGATCGTGAGATAAAGTGTGTTTTGTGCAGCGTATGAGCAAATCTCGCGGCTGCTCGCTTGAAACCTATATTATTGCCAGGTCAAAGGTAAACACATGACCTTGTTTCTTCACAAAGCCGGGGGGGGGGGGTCATTTATCCGACGCTGCGATCATATAAACGCATGTTTTATGATGGAGTTTCGGTAAAGTACACGTAAAATAGATGTTACCTTTGGTTTAGAGGTACTCCATTTCTCAGTTCGAGTCCAAAAGTGTCTTGAATCAGAACAGGATCAGTACATATAACGTTAGGTAGCCCTCATCCGTCTTCTTCATCTGCTCGGGCCTGACTATAGACGGAGCCGAATAGGTTTCCTCATCGGTCGGTTTGATTATAGTTGTTTTACGTTTTAGCAGCAGTCTGGTGGAAACGCACCTTATCGTCTATATTCATCATCCATATAATCCATTTAGTCTTTTTCATAATATCTAATAGTTCGCTCTAGGCGATCATGATTGTCGAACGTGTCCTGCTCACTGCTGCTCACAACGAGTACCTAGTTGTTTGGGGGCTGGCACTAACACACTAATGCCTCTTTTCCATTGCATAGTACCTACTCGACTCTACCCTACTCTACTCTACTCGCTTTAGGTACCTGGTACTTCATTCCTTTTCCACTGCAGGTAGTACTCCGTTTGTCTCCGTGTGGGGAGGCGGGGCCGCTGGCGTACAGCATGAGCTCTGTGAGCATAGCTATGTCCGTGGGGGCTTGGAGCAAGCCAGAGTAATCACAGTTTTCAATCAATAACAACATTAACCAGACTCTCGGTGTGTCTATTCCGCTAACGTTACCTCTCGTGTCTATTCCGCTAACGTTAACATTACCTCTTGTGTCTATTCTGCTAATGTTAACGTTAGCATTAGGTAATAACCGGTTTAAAATGGATGATGATGATTACCTCACGTTGTGTCTATTCTACTAGCATTAACGTTACTAGTACAAACAATCAATAGCGAGTTATATTGATCTGTGCGCGCTATGTACTCTAGCCAAATGCTAACGGTAAAACGCAATCACATGAGCTAACAAATCAGCAATCTTTTTGTGAGAGTAAACTCTCTGCTCGGTGGTAAATTGTGTTGATGTTGGTTTTGTTTCATCAATAAATGAGGCAGAATACACAGTGAATGTATCCTTTTTTGTTTATTGCACTTGTTCCTGCTGCAAACAAATAATGAAATCCTATGCAAGGCTAAATAAAGATGGCGGCTTTCTGTTTTTGTGCAGACGCTCCAACGTGTGACGCTTCTCACTTCTGACCAATCAGTGGTCTGCAGTGTTTCACATAACTTTTTTGGTACCAGTTCTACTCGCTTGGAACCTCTACAGAGCAGGGACTAAAAAAGAACCCAAAAAGTACCCGGTTCCAGGTATTTTGGCAATGGAAAACCGAAAATGCAGAGTAGAGTAGAGTAGAGTAGGTACCATGCAGTGGAAAAGGGGCATAATAGCTGTCCCATGGATGTTCATAAGGTAGGCGATACTGCCACCTGGTGAGATTCGATCGTCATTGCAATTCCAACGTAGGCAGATGTGCCAGGGAGCTCCGGCTGAGTGTTTAGAACAGGGATCAAAAGAAAAAGATCAAAGGATCCAAAAACAAGTATACTCGTTATTGGCGCACAAGTGTTGGCGGCGAAACACAAGTATACTCGTTATTGGCGCCCAATGAGTTATGGCTGCCACAGCACAAGTACAATACAATGAAAATAAGTTTGGCATCTAACCAGAGTGCAAATGTAACAATAAAGTGCAATAGTAATATACAATGTACAGGTGATTAAACTGGGTATAAAATATATAAATACTACTGAGTAATTGTGCGTTTTATTTGGGCCAGGGTGGCCGCAAGCGCTTCCATCACCACCACGGTCCTCTCCTGGCTGTTAGTGAACCTCACCAGGCTGTTGGTGACCCTCTCCTGGCTGTCCAGCATCGCCTTGACCGTGTTGCCACGGGCACGTGTGGCACCACTGGTGGACGCTCAGGCTGCCCCCCGCCCACCAGCGGTGCCCCTCAGGCCCCCCACCCACCAGCGCTGGCCCCCTTCCAACATTCCACTGCTCATCTTGCCCAGACAACAGAAGTGCTGTACAAGTCCGACAGCGATTAATTGCATGGATGTAGGATGAATAAAGCCTTTAAACATGAATTTGATTTACTTGATTTTGTCACTATTATTTGATAGATACAGTTTACAATTTCTCTCAAGAACTAAATACATCAGTAATACTCAAACAAGGGTGTCAGAGAACACGCGTGGCACCGCTGGTGGACGGTTGGGCTGAGGGGTACCGCTGGTGGCCTGTGTGCCTGTGCCCGTGGCAACACGGCCCAAGCGATGCTGGACAGCCTGGAGAGGTTCGCTAACAGCCAGGAGAGGACCACGGTGGTGATGGAAGCACTTGTTGGAATGTTTCTTCACTGGCTCTTACAATGTATACAATAAGCAATGTAAAAAAATACAAATAAAACCAACAATAAATAATAATAATAATAACAAATTTCAAATGGACTTATATTATTTTGAATATATTATTATAATATTTTGAAATATTGATCTCAATGACGTGTTACGGCTTCATTGGCAGAATTAGCATGGCGGGGAATGACGAGTATAGGCGTCCTTGGCGATTAAAGTGTTAATAAATCATTTCTTTCACGCAGTTTCAAACAACGACGTAAGTACAATGTCTACATAATTGTTGGTACAATTATAGCATTTTTACATTTGTATGACAGTCTATAATGCTTCCGTGATGTTTTTCCAACGTTTTTGGTAATGTTTTCACTTATAAAAAGCCTGTTTGGAAATCGCCGGGCTGTGGTGATTTTTTACCCAGCGCGAGGGGCACTTGACTCTGCTACCCCAGCCCCGCTAATGTTGGCTAAGGCCGGCTAACAAAAGCTAGCACAAGAAACGACGACCAAAGTATGGTTTATAGTGTATTTTTAGCCACCTTATAGCATTTGTACATTTGTATGATAGTCTGTAATGCTCCTGTGAGGTTTGTCTGGACGTTTTAGTAATGGGTTTCACTCTAAAAACATGTTTATAAAATACAGGAAGTGGTTGTAATGGCCAGGATTAGCTGTGTGCTAGCGATCTTTGCAGATGCATAATTGATGTATTATTTAGCGAATGGAATATTTTCAAATGTTTATGAAACATAATGTTAGTTTATTCATTACTGGGCCTTATTCGATATATAATATATTTCATTGTATTCATAACTTTCGAACAATAGATGCGATTTCTAATCTGTCAGCTGTTCTATATTTCCAACAAGATTGAGTCTCATTCCCGAATTTTTTTCAAAGAGTTATTCTGGAAGACTTATCTTGGAACCACTGAGACAGAATCAATGACAAGTTCACTCTGAGTCCTGAACGTGCTGGTAATATGTCTTAAGTGGCTGAAACGGTCGCACAAATGATATGATCTGATATCTGCTTGGAGAATGGCATTCTGTCTTAAACTCGAAACGCGCGTTCCCGTTCAGGTCATTTGCATACAAAACAACGCCTCCAGAGCTCCTTATAAGGCAACTAGTGACGCAGCTGTGTGAGAATGGAATGGCGGAAGTGCTTTGCGAGTCTTGCGAGCCATCAAAACTAGATTAGATTAATGTATTGGCATCATATACAGCTCGTGGTACACCTGCCGCAGCGCGCGCACACACACACACACACACACGCGCGCGCGCGCATAGTACTGTATATGAATGAATGAATGAATGAATGAAATATAATATATATAGCCTACGGCGGGTGTAATGAATGAACGCAGTATGGCTTATTATTCCATAATTAAGCCTATACTGTTCATTCGTAGGCGCACACAAGACTTGTTATGGAATATTAATGCAGTCTATTTCCACCGATTAGCTTTAGTTCTTATTTATTTATCCACTGTCATTTCAGTGTTGGTGTATAGGCTATATAGTGTATTCCAATATAAGTTTAATTGATTAATGATATATTCGAAGGAATGCAGGTTTATAGCTATATCAACCCCCTCCAATGTACAGTAAATGACCAAGTATGGTTTTGTCAATATTCCAATGTACAGTTTTGCTTGTACAGTGTAAGTCTATCCCCCACCCACCCCTCCTACCCAACCTCCTCCAACAGTTTCTACGTCAAATGTACTCTCTTTTCTGGACTCTTTTTGTATCACAAACAGTAGGCCTACTGTATTTGCAAATCTGGTATGTCATAAATGTATAGATGTAGCAGTACTGTCTATCTGTGTCGTGTGTGTCATATATGTTATGATGAATTGAAAATGGGGGACCCTGATGTAAACAAGACGAAAGTCTTTCTCTGGTCTGCATCCCCTTAACAATTGTATGTAATTGAGCTGTACTGTACTGTACCCATTCTGCAATCTGTTAATAAAGTTTTCAATCAATCAATCAATCAATCAATCAATCAATCAATCAATCAATCAATCAATCAAACAAACAAAGGTCTGTCCCATTGTATACCAATCAATGGGATACATTGTATGTTGACCTGCATTCTTTCTAATGTATATAATTACTCATTAAAACAGATGTGTAACAAATAAGAAATACAAATTCCACAGAAGGCATTAAATAATTATTATTTTCAATCATTTCACAATAATTGCATAATTGTGTTTGAATATCTGAGTAATTAAAGTAATTATACATTTGTCCAAAATAGCTGGTTCAGATATGGTTAAGCAGCTGCCCTGTGATCAGATGAATCCATATTATTTATTTTTCCGACATCAAATGCGTAATTTCTTATCGTACAAATATTGTCATATTTATTTTAATTATGATTAAGTAATTAATTCCAAGGAGGCCTGTAGTGTTGACGTGAAGGAATCACTATGAGAACACAGTCTGTCAAGTTATAATGACATTTTAAATTAGTCAATCAATCATGAGATTTGATCGTGGCTGAGAGCAGATTTAAGAGTGCTCCTCAGCACTCTTAAATCTGCTCTCAGCCATGATCAAATCTGATCTCAGGAAAATTTGGGGACTCCCACTCCCAGCCCTAATATGTCTTAAATAAGCCGAAATCTGGCTAAGACGACATTTTTTGTCGTAACTTCGTTTGGGAATGAGACCCAGTGTCTACATTCCATACACTCTCATTTTCCTGATACCAAGTAAGGAAAGTGCTTGAAAATTAATTTTTATCTTCCAAGTTCAACAAGTTCAAGTTAGGGATATTGCTGGTATGGCCTGCATGCCTCTTTTCTTTTCTCTCTCCTCTCACTCTTTCCCTTGAGTAGCTTTTCTGTATTGTATGTGTTCTATTATGTGAAATAGTGAAACCAGTACCTGCCTGCCTGTGTTCTGTACTAGTCCTGACGATTTGGCCATGGAAATGAACCCAGCTGCTTTTGGAACAGCATGCCCAGTTATTTCAGGCTCATGCAGCTGCCCCTAACTCGGTTCCTCACCTATCCTCATCTATGCAGTTTTTTTGTCTCTGCACCAAAGCGTTATTATTACGGTAACGCTGGTCTCAGGTCACTTCCGTGTTTTTCCAAGCACTGCAGAGTCCGGTCCTGCATCCCTGAACCAAGCAGCCAACTCTTCTTCTTCCCCTTCTCCTCCTCATCTTCAACTCGATGCTGCCCTCAGGTTGCACACCCAGTCGTGGTCCACATCTGTTTTTATTATGTCTGGAGCTGACAAGAGTTGCATTGACTCTAACATGGTCATGCAAATAGTAACAAGACAGAGCCACTCCCTTTTCTACTAGAAGTCAAGTTTCTCCACAGTTTGACACCAGTTTGGGTAGAATACTAGACTGTTCCTATGACTCTTATTCTGCCTGGTAATCATCAGGAGGACATCAGATTCCATTTAACTGACTGTAATCTCATTCTGTTGGTGCTTGGCCGTCCCTGGCTCGAAGCTCACAATCCACACATCAACTGGACCTCAGGTGAATATTATCTCCTGGAGCACTAGTTGCCATTCCTACTGTTTGCAGTCTGCAGCCCACTCCAACACCCAGTCAGATCTTTCTTCAGCCATGCTTGCCGAAAACCTGCCTGGGCCTCTGGGTCTTGTCACTCTCGCCGGTGCCCTGTTTGAACCCCAGTCGGCTGCGCTTAGTATGGATGCCTCAAGTTCCCCATACCCTAGCTACAATACTAAAAGTTCCCCTGACCCTAGCAACAATGCTTAAAGTTCCCCTGACCCTAGCAACAATGCTTAAAGTTCCCCTGACCCTAGCAACAATACTTAAAGTTCCCCTGACCCTAGCAACAATACTAAAAGTTCCCCTGACCCTAGCAACAATACTTAAAGTTCCCCTGACCCTAGCAACAATGCTTAAAGTTCCCCTGACCCTAGCAACAATACTTAAAGTTCCCCTGACCCTAGCAACAATACTAAAAGTTCCCCTGACCCTAGCAACAATGCTTAAAGTTCCCCTGACCCTAGCAACAATACTTAAAGTTCCCCTGACCCTAGCAACAATACTTAAAGTTCCCCTCACCCTAGCAACAATGCTAAAAGTTCCCCTGACCCTAGCAACAAATGTGGGCGGCATGGTGGTGTAGTGGTTAACACTGTCGCCTCACAGCTAGACGGTCGTGGGTTCGATTCTTGGGG
>NC_140167.1:38605909-38623409 GCF_963971535.1 Notolepis coatsorum
ATAAGATCCCATTACAGCACCACTTAAGACTTACCCCCGGCAGTGTTGCGATCATGTGCTTTTGGATGATGGTGGATTCGGCTAGTCGTGTACCGATGTCTGCACAAACAAACTGACAAATATGCACAACGTTGAGTAGTGACTTTACCGTCTAAATTTAAGACAAAAACCATGATTTCCATTGAATTCAAGACATAACAAATTCCGTTTGTGATCATGATAATAGGTACTGTAGATTGATGTAAGTGACTGCTTTATTATTGTTGTTGTTGTTGTTGTTGTTACCTGGACCAGCAGTAGTAGGTTTGTGTCAGGGATAGGAGACTTGAACTTGAGAGCCTGCAGAAGTTCGAGCACCACAATGCGGGACATGTAGAACTTATCTCTCTCCTAGAGAGAGAGAGAGAGAGAGAGGAGTAATTGCACTGATGCAGCAAGATCCCCTTTTTCTATTATCACTCTGCCTTACTCTGTGCTGTGAGCAGAGCATAAACTGTAACCTGAATAGATAGAGAGAGAATAGAGGTGGATGGACAGAGAGAGAGAATAGAGGTGGATGGATAGAGAGAGAGAATAGAGGGGGACAGGCAGAGAGAGAGAAAATAGAGGGAGAGTGGCGAGGCAGAGGAGTTGATTTAGGCCAGTCCAGATCTCTCCTCCCAGAGTCCCTGGCAGGCAGGCAGCTCAGATGAGGCTGTCAGGCTGCCCACTCCCTCCCTGAGGACAGACTGCTCTCTCTCTTCATCCCCTGCACACAAAGCCCAGCTGCCTGTTTACAAACCACACTGTCATCCTCTGGCTTCCTCTCTGCCTCTCTCTCTCTCGTTCTCTCTCTGCAATCATGTATACTCATGTAAGGTTCCAACAAAATGCAGAGAACGCTGACATTTCTCATTGTGTTGCTCGTTAACGCCCATACCTGTACACAGCACTTTCATAATTAAAAGGTAATGGAGCATGTCCGTGGTAAATAGCAAATCATAGGCTGTTCTTTAGCCAGGGGAGGAAATACACTCTCTTTAGTGCAATGCAGTCGTGACAAACAGAGCATGACTTGACAAACTTCGCTGGATCTAAAAGCTTTACTTTCCCTCCCAGAGCCTGGGGTAAAAGACAACTGGCACAGGGCTAAGAAGCCTGCGTTTTGGCCTCTAATACCTCACCTCCCCCAGAAAACAACTGCACAGGATACATTCCAAAAGCAATTTCTCACACCGACTCCAGGTTTTGAAAAGCAGATATTATACGGTGAGGGATTAAACAGGGTGTAGGGAAATCAATATTGCAGGAGACATAAAGCATGCAGCGTTGACAGTGGTGGAGCACAGAGGATCCATCCCGGCCTGATGGAGCAGACAGGCTCTGGCTCCATCTCTGCCCTCGAGACAGCCTCTCAGAAACGCACCATACATCCTCAGCCCCTGGCACCACAACTAATCATGTTAATCAATACTGGCTGATTGCCTACTTAATCACCTGTGACACACAGCCACATTTCTGTCTGGCTGGGGAGAGCCAGGGAAGTCGCAGCATTGCCACAAGATTGACTGTGGAAGGGACCGCAATATCCTTTTAAAGGGGCATTTCACCCAAGATACACTTTTTTTATTATGATATTTGATTATGTACCAGCCTTTGGTGAAATTGCTTCTCCGTGACTTTCTGCTACAGTCTTAAATCCATTACATATTAGTTTGTAATAGCATGTTAGATATTTAATGTTTTGTTTTGATTTAGATTCCCAACAAGCCAAGTATGCAAAACAACTAAAGTGAACTTGAAAACTATATTTTCCCTGTAGTACAGTAACTCTTGAGGCCCTGTTATCTTAGCATTGCAACTGTATGGCAACCTACAACATAGCATTTACAAACATGCGTTTTAAGAAAAAGAAATTCACACAACGAATATATTTATTTAAAAATACAAAATAAAGTGTAATATGTGCTGTCAACATTACCTTGTTGAAGGTTTTATAGCACAGGCCACACAGCTCTACCAAGTAGGACAAGCTGAACACACCATACTGGATGATAAAGCTCAGCAACTTGGAGAAGGGCTCCAACAGGCTCTGAAGAACAGTGGGGGGTTGGGGTAATGCAATGTTAGGATTTTGGACCAGGAGTGGTAAACCTGTACATGTATTATTATAATAATATCATTCATCGTTTGCTACAGGCTTACCCGAGTTGCATTTGTGGTGGGAATCTTCAGCAGACAAATGATTATTCTCAAGCTTGAATCCAGGGGACACTATTGAGACACACAGATGACACAGTACTGGTTGACAATATCTCCACCTCTACTTTGCAAAAGTAATTTAAGTGCAAAAGTTCATGTGACACAACATTCGGACATGGTGTATAACTGTAGCAGTTCACTGACTGGGTGCTCTTGTGTTTTCGCTGCCTGTGGATAACAGGCACTAGGTCATTGATTAGAGTCCCCTCCTCTGACCTCCAGGGTCAAAAACAGTCAAGTCAAATCAATGACCAGCGAAGGATTCTCCGCCTCTCTAGAATGGGCACTGGTATGGGGGCTGTGTGTGAGCTGTCTTAATGCTCTTAATCCGTGACTAACCACATAATACAGCGTATATATCTACCTTTAGAGGCAGCACAGAAGGCAGTTTGGTGAGGAAGGTCTGAAACTGGTTACAGATGGTGGTCCACAGGTTGCTAGGGGAATCCATGGGGAGGGCCTCCATGAAGGTGGCTATGTTGTCCAGGCAGTGCAGCATAGTGCCCCCTGTTGGCAGACTCTTCTTGTTGTTCATTCCCTGGTGGACACAGGGGGATAAACGATAACAGAGTTACATAATGAACAACCGTGTCCAGAGACGTTTCCACGTTACTGATCATCATTCGCAACTGATCAATCAAATCAAATGGCTCATTTGGATAATGGATGACATGGCCGTGGTTTAGAGCACTGAAGGGCAGTGGTGAGTGATCTGATTGACCCATTTGTCACCAGTGTTTATTGTTCTCCACACTATCAGGTCAGCTTATGAAACTGAACAATCCAAGACTGTGGCTCAGAGTGAGGCAGGATTTCCATAAAGGCTCTGCTGCCTTTGTCGTCTCCTTATCACACCGTGTCCATGTAGATCAACTGTGGAGGCCTCTCACTTGGACAAGAGCTCCTCCTGCTGGCTAAAGCCTGCCATGCGCGGCTCAATTAAAAGACACTAAATAAGATCCCACCTCGAGCAGCATGTTGAGGGCAGCAACAGAACTCAGTTCATTAAAGTCGATTAGGGAAGACGCCAGTGTTCTGAGGAAGCTCCCATCTGGAGGAGAGAGAGAGAGAGAGAGAGAGAGAGAGAGAGAGAGAGAGAGAGAGAGAGAGAGAGAGAGAGAGAGAGAGAGAGAGAGAGAGAGAGTGAAAGGTCACAGTGTGTCCAAAGGGAATCGTGTGTAATTAATAGTCATTGTGGGTGGTATATTAGGAGACCTTTGATGTTGCTCTGGAAGAGCTGGGGCAGGATGCCATTTGGAGCCAGCTGGTGGAACATGCAGCGGAGGAACTGTTTGGCAACGCCCGCTGCATTCCCTGGGATCAACACGCTGAGAGAGACGAGAGACAGTGGGAGTGGGCTTAAAGTTACATTAGCAGTCACACTTTTACATTAAACATTCAGCTCATCTATAATACAGTGTGCGTGGTAAGTATACACCGCCGGGCGTAATAACTTTGATGTCTCATACCTCTCAGCTTGGCCAGAGAAATTGGTACTCGACGCCAACCTGAAAGTATTAAAGCGCAGGATTAGTGGTGTGTGTCGCCGTTGAATTATTCACGAGCGGCGAGTTATGAAACCGCATCTAACGCTGGGCTACTGTAAACGTCGTGGGAGTGCAGATTGATCCGGTCACTGTAACCGTAGCATCTACCTTCCCACAGACTGCATGATGTCCAGCAGGAGTGGAGCCGCCAGGTCGGGGCTGAGGTGGATGAACATGGAGAGAACCACCACCGCCAGGCCCAGAGTCTCCTCGTCGTACTCCTCCAACACGGCCCCGCAGTCACGACACCTGTGGGTTTGGGTACATAATACATCATTTAAGCACCGTCCATCAATATTAAGCTGATTTAAAGGACACGTCAACATTATGAGAAATGCGCCTACCGTCTTCTCCAGAGTCAGACAATAAGGTAGATAGGCTACCAATTTCTTCTCTGTGCGTTCAGTAGAAAGCTATCCAGCTACAAGCTAGCCTAGCACAAATGAATGGAAGATACAGACCACTAGTCGAGCTCAAAACTCCAGGAGAGGTGTTTTGGGTCAACAGCTAAGCTAGTGGTCCGTATCCGCTTCCATTAATTTAATGCCTGCAGCCAGATAGCTTTCGACTGAATGCACAGAGAGGAAATTGGTATCTATCTTCTTGACTGACTCCGGAAAAGGCGGTAATCGTATTTCCCATAACGTTGGCCTGTTCCTTTAAATGTTGTGTAGCGAGACAGCTACAGCTGAACGGTCAACTCGTTTTACCTGTCGGCCATAGTGGTGGGCTGCTCGTCGATGAACTCCTCGGGGGCGGGCACGAACATGCTGACTGTGCTCGGGGCGGACAGGAGACTGGTCTTGGTGGGACCTGAGTAGAGCGACAATGACATCATTCATTAACCTCTTAAGCCTGATCGGCCCAGTACCGGGACGAAATTTATTTCACACAGATCAATACAGTCCGTATTAAGTTAGGTTGTGTTTCTTTTTCAAATGTAGCCAAGAGTAAAGACCATAACCCTATCAAAACAGCAGTCAAAGTGTATATTTTCAGCAATGTTTAGCAATGAAGTGTTATTAGCGAAATATGAGCTTATATCTCCACGCATTGCATCAGAAATCAGGATGATTTAGATACGAGGAAATTAAATCGAGGTCATGAAATCATTGTAGTCCTAAGAAAGAGGAGACCCAGGGCTTTCGATGGACGTCGAAATTTCATAAGACTACACTACCCAGCCCACACCAGCCACAGACACAGTGAAAATCGTGATTATATCTCACGGGTTGAACAAACCTCAATGTTATTGCCATAAAATACAACATATATTATTTCTTTACCTTTCTGTGAACATCTAGGAAAAAACTGCATCGCAATCTGGTAAAAAATGGTGGAGCTATGGACATTATACAAAAGTAACAGTACTTACAGTAGATTTCATTCATGGTATTTTCTGCCCTGTAACGGGCGCCTGGTGGTACTAACTCTACCATTGGAAAGAGGATATTTGGTCCGATCCATAGATGTATGACTTGGCCATAATAAGTTAATTTATAGGCCTGATATTCTATATTCTATATTTATATTTCATATATATGTGTCCGGATGGCAAAATTCAGTATGTGTCTACAAAAAAACATGTAAATCATCTGCCCTTTGTTCAGATGTTTTGTATACTTGGTCTCAATAGGTGCTGAATTTCACTTTTGGTCAATGTGTTATTCACCATCAAAGGTGAAAAACAAATTATTATAATAATAATAATAATTATTATATTCTCCTTTGGTTCATTACAATCTACTCAAGCATAGTAACAATATTTCTGACACTGGGAATACATTCCATGCGGTCCATAGATGTCCCCTAGATACCAAGAAGTGGAGCAATCTTCCATTTACTTGAGTATGTACTTTTAGGTGAATTTTCTGAAAATATGGCTACGGTTTAAGTCTAAGTTAAAGACGTCTTAAAAGAGGCACTAAGTAAGGTTTTTCGATCATTCGAAATGAGGGCGATGTAGACTCAACCGCATACTATTAAGTGGAATAATCCCATAATCGGTTGAGACTATGAGGTCCTCAACCCCCTCAACCCTCAACCCCCTGGCTGGGCGATATATGATCAAATATCATATCATAAAATGTTTCTTACTTTTGACAGTATTACAGTATTCGACTTAGTATTTAATTTTCCATACAAATTACAATGATATTATAGGTTTTTCCATCTCTATCCTGAATTTCCCCAAGGGGATCAATAAAGGAATATCTTATCTTATCTTATCTTTGTAATACAATTGTCATGGTGCTAGTTTATTCAAAATTGTGTTTCTCATCCAACTTCCATCACAAATCCATTTGTTTTAGGGCTGGGACTTTATCGCATTAATTTAGATTAATTAACTACAGAAAGAATTAAACGTAAAAATAAATTATGCATTTAATCGCATGATGATTTTTCTTTATTGTGTAAGTAAGAATGTTACCTTTCAAAGGAGACCAGACTCCCTGCATGTGCTATAAGTATAAAGTATACACTTTTTTTCTTAGTCTGGTTTGTTCATAAAAAATAAATAAAAATGTGTTAAAAATTGCATTGATCTGTTGGTCTGTGTAGTAGCTAATACAGGATTTTGCTGCTTAAACGTATGTATAATGTATATTCATTGATTCACTCGTATACCAAAATTCATTTGAATTGAAAAATTTTGCTTTTCGCATCAAATATTGATATGCGATTAAAATGTGATTAATTTCGATGAATTAACTATAAAGTCTTGAATGAATTCGATCAAAATGGAGCCAATGGAGGTTGTGGCAATGCTGTTTGGGGACCATTATGGGCCATGTTAAACTAGTATGTAGTTTCATAGTATTTATAGGCATGTTAGACTTTCTTTTGGCAATGGGAGTGTCTTCATTCAGTGTTTATCCTCATCATTAGTATCTTGTATTTTTATTATAAAATAGATACAGTTTTGTCGGTGACAGTGGTTTGGTGCTACTGTGGTGCCTGACCTGTATCCCAGGTGCTGATGTTGTGTGGAGCGCTGGACTGGTGTTCTAGTTGTCTCTTCATTAGCTGGCTCATGGTCAGAGCTCCCAGTGAGCCTCGCTTCACCTGGCGGTACTGAGCTACAGGTCAGAAACACACACACGCAAACACACACACGCACACACGCACGCACGCACACACACACACACACACACACACACACACACACACACACACACACACACACACACACACACACACACACACACACACACACACACACACACACACACACACACACACACACACACACACACACACACACACACACACACACACACACACACACACACACACACACACACAGAGAGAGAAAACCACCCGGATTGAGCTGTCTGGTAAGACATTTTCTGTACATTACTTTTTGAGTAATGGAGATGGGGAAGACACGTACATTAAAAGTTACACAACAAAAATGAAATGAAATGGTCAAGGTCTAGAATATTACAGAGAAATTTAGATAAATTCTACTAAATCTTGAGTATTTGGCTCAATACTTTTATCAAAGTTTTATCATGGCTTTTTATCATTGATTTATGTTTAAAGAAATGACTGATCTCCTGATTAAGAATAATAGGTCAAATATGAAATATAAAATATGGATTCTCTGAAGACTGCATTGGTAAGTTTATGTTTTTTTCCCATGATATGAAAATACATATATGCCCTACTCTTCTATTGACATCCAGAAAGAGAAAACGTCATTCAGCTCCTACTTGATACAGAAGAACGGTGGCTTGTTTCTGGCATAGCAGCTTCGAGGGTCGGGGCAGAGGCAGATTCTCGAGGCTTTTCCAGGGCAGACAGAACAGTGTGATCTGTATGGATGATGATTGGACAGCGTTGGCATCAACAGTGCCATCTTATGGCCATGAAGAATCGCACAGGGTACAGACACCCAGCAGCACCGGCACAAACACTGGGGTGTAGTGACGGGAAAACATTTGGAATATCGAGGGTTTAGTGTTAAATGTATTATGTACGTAGTTAAACTTCACAGTTATTAATGTGTGTTTTAAAGATCTACTGATTTTAATGATCTCCTTTATTGTCACTTCCTGTTTTGAGTGTTTGTGTTGTGGGTTGAGATTTGGAGACGTTAAAACATCAAAAGCACACATTTTTACATTTACATTTAGTCATTTAGCTGATGCTTTTATCCAAAGTGACTTACAAGTTCTGTACAACAAGTCAGCAGGAATTGTTCGTCAAACTGTGTCAAACTTGAGTGCTACAGACTTGAGTGCGTATTAGCATAGTAGGTAATAATATAGGCAAGGTAGATTCCTTAGTAGCAGATTACATACTGTTAGTTAGACAGTACAAGGTTAGTATTTCTTATTTAATTTCTTTTTATTTCTCATTTCAGATATTGATTGAAGAAGTTTGAAAATTGGGCGCTGAACACAGCAGTGGTGGTGAATTAGGTAAAGATTTAAGGGGTTACTTTAGATACATGTTTGTGCACTTTTGTAATGAGTGTTATGAGAACAGCAGAAGGGTGTTAATCTCTTGTTTGTATGGTTTCTTTACACAGGTGTTATATAACACAGGTGATTGTCCTGAAACTGGTCCTAAAATTCCTGAAAACAATGTTGCTTTAGCCTCCTAAAATCTTACAGGTCCCTTTGAATTTAAACTCTATTCAGGACACAGAGTGTGGCTATAACAGTGGTACAGTAGAAAGACATAATCAAAACAGGCTTATCTAAACCTCTGGAGGCCTGGTCCCTCTCTCCCTGTTCTCTGAACCATTCTTACCAGCCTCTGTGGGATGCTCTCTCAGCTTGTCTAGGGTGTTGAAAGAGATGTCCAGGTACTCCCTCTGGATGGCGCTCACGGCTATCTTCCTCTGCTTACGTTGTCGGGGAACTATCTGGATCTTAAACTCTGCCTCATTGTTGTCTTCCTCATCACCAGGCTTGGGGTCACTGTCTCCCTCGTCGCCGTTGTCATCGTCATCTTCGTCGTCACCGTACTCTTCGTCCTCGTTGACATTACTACGGTATTTATCTGGGGAGGACTGAGGTTCTGACGCATCCTCAGGGATGTCCAGGAAGATAGTTCTCACAGTGGGACTTGTCCTCCCTGGCGCCGTCCCTGCCTCGAGGGTTGCAGACATGTCGTCCAATGATGTGTCAGGAACGTGGGAAGTCTTCCTCAACAGGTCTCTCTTCTGTTGCAGGGTCATGGGGCTTTCGTGGCAGACATACTCTGACCAGTCAGGAAGCTCCAGAGAGGAACTGGGAGTAATAAGGTGTGGCCTCCTTGCCACAAGCGGCTGCTGGGGGCTCCCCTCTCCGGCTGAGTGGACCGGGGTCACGCAGTCCTTGGAGCAATCCTCCACACTCACCTGCACC
Organism: Notolepis coatsorum; assembly: GCF_963971535.1. Taxonomy (NCBI): domain Eukaryota; kingdom Metazoa; phylum Chordata; class Actinopteri; order Aulopiformes; family Paralepididae; genus Notolepis; species Notolepis coatsorum. The sequence continues at coordinate 38,615,058 of NC_140167.1, forward strand.
AAGGGGGACAGTCGCAGGGTGCTGCTGCCAGCGGGAGAGGCAGGAGCCCTGGTGCCCCCATTGAGCCTCGGACACATGAGGTTGTTGAGGTCAAACTCCTCGTCGCTCTCCACGATCCTCAGAGGAGGCAGCGGCTCAAACACCAGGGAGTCGCTGTCCGACATGGAAAGGATGGAGTGCTTCTCTGGGATGGAAGTGCAGTCGGAGGACAGGTCAATGAGGTCCTGGTCGTCCTTTCCCTGAGCCGACCCCCCCGTGGAGCTCTGATCCCCCTTGTCCTCAAAGGTCTCCATGCAGCTGAGACGCACCTCCGGGATGACGGGCTTGGAGCCGCGATGGTCCAGGGGATCGCCGCCGTCGGCCCGGCCCGAGGACCCGTCGGATGACCCCTTTCCGCGGCGCCTGACATGGGCCGCGGCAGAGGAGGAGTGAGGCGGCCCCTGCAGGTCACAGCGGTCAATGCAGGACTTGCGGCGGTGTTCATCCAGGTTGAAGAGGATGGAGTCTGTGTTGGAGATGTCCAGAGACTTCTGCTTGTGCATGGCCTGGAGACGCTTCCTCCTGGTGCCCTCCTCCCTCACACAGTGCAGGATGCTGTCCTGGAGAGCACTGGCCTCACGGTATTCTGACAGCTCTATCTCACCTGACATGCACACACACAAACCACACACACACACACACACACACGCATGCACGCACGCACGCACACACACACACACACACACACACACACACACACACACACACACAGAAGGATAAGTTAACATGGAATAAGTAATCATAAAAACAAGCACACTACAATATAGTTTTATTAGCATTTTAACAACATTACAAAATGATGAGGCTGTTTTGCTTACTTTTCTGGGCATTGAGCTCCACCGGCTGGTACTTTACTGACTTGCTGCCTCCGATCCTCTTGAGACGGGCGAAGAAGGTCTGGGACTCCTTGTTGCCAGCACCAGTAGGAGTGTCATGGATGTCTGACTCATCAAATACACTGTCCTCCTCTGAAAAAATTTAAATAAATAAATTCAAAATACAAAATTAAAATGTGCAAAAAGTTAACATGTTGTGTCAGCACAAATGTATTGAAATTTCAGCTTTCAAATTAGCATTTTGAAACATATATGTTGCACATTATTAGTTTAGTTTAGTTTATTTATTTAGCACATTATTTAGAAAAAACAGTGCTAGGAGGGAACGAAGCCCGAAGGGCTTGTACAAAGTTCCACTCCCATCTCATTGTCCATAAACAATATGAACAAAATACATGTAAACATGGTCTAGAAAATAAACTACAAAACAGGATCAGAGACATAAGGCAGACACTATAGCGAAAACATGGAAGATTGACACGAGTCAATAACAAGAACAATCTTTTTATTTATTTATTTAAATTTTTTTGTACAAGAGGGCAAAGGAGAGGAGAATAACATACTAGCAGTATATCATGAGGAAAAACAAGCAGCCATACAGTAGATGTAACACTGGAGTGCATCTGCACAGGATGCACAGGAGTAACTTAATGTGATGGTGATTTATGTTGAAATTAAATTAGATATATTTTTTTTGATCCACTTTTTCTCCCATTTTCTATTGTTCTCCCATCCCAATTTTCGTATAGACCAATTCAACCCTCCCCTGTCTTTGAACGCTGTTTCATGCCTCCCACAAGCCGGCTGCAATGTGGACTAAGTCATACATAGCACGAGTCCCCTCCGATACTCGAGGTAACAGCAGTCGCATCTTTCCACCTGCGCGGCTCGATCTTTCAGCGTCAGGGGTCTGGGCTTTGGAGGGGCCCCGCCCTCGTCGCGTCCTGATTCTACTGCGCAGGCGCACCAACCGACCTGTAGGAGTCGCTATCCACAATGCCTGATCCCCACCCATCAGTTTCCCTCCCCCTAATACGGCCAATGTGTATTAGTGCGGACGACCAGCTAAACTGAAAGCAATGTGGAGCGGTGGGTTGATGGCTAGATGTCTGACAGAAAGGTAAGTGGAGTTTATTACTATGGTTTGTTGGATATGAGTGAAATTCTGATGAAAAGATGAAGAAACTATGGTTTAGTTTAGTTTATTCTGATCCCCATTAGCCATTGACACAGGCATAGGCTACTATTACTGGGGTCCACACAAATCAATACAATACAATATATGGAAGGAAGATCTTGCCTATTGTTAATGAACTTGAATATGAATGAGCATGTTTGAAAGGTATTAAACTTTGTCAATTGATAATAGAGAATATTTGCGGAACAGAGGTGCAGATGGTTCATATCTGGTAGAGTGAGAAATCATCCTGAGGAACCTCTTCTGGATTATTACTAATTTGTTAAGATATGATGGATATGTTGCAGCCCAGACTATATTACAGTAGTTAAGGTAAGGAAATAAAAAGCTATAATACAAGGTTAGATGGGCAGAAGGATGTATCATGGGGCAGACCTTTCTCAAAATTCCAAGCATCATCATTGATTTTTTGCATACATTGTCAATGTGATTGTGCCAATTTAACCCTTCATCTACAGTAACTCCTAAACATTTTGTGAAAGGCACTTGGAGAATTTCATTTCCATTAATTAATATTTTAGATTCTTCTTTAGGGTAGTAGGCCTACTTATTTTTGTTGCAGAAGATCATGACATAATTTTTTTTGACATTTTTGAGATATTCAAGAGATCCTCCAATAATTTCCATTCCACGGAGCAAAGAACCTCAATGGCAACGCCTACATGTGCCTGTTCAGCCAGAGGCGAAGGGGCAGAGTAAATGTTGGCTTGGGCCAGGAAGACCAGGAAGACCGTGCAGGTGATTGATTGAACATTTTATTAACAGATTGCAGAATGGGTACAATACAGTATGTCTGTGAGGTTTGGTCCGCTCCCCGCCACACGCTCCGTTCCTTTAAGGTGCCGTGTTGGTTGGTGCATTCCCCGCCACACGCTTTTGGAGCAAGTATCAATCTCATCCCGCAGCTGTCACAGTTTGTAATTAGCGCCCCTGAAGGCTTTATATACACAGACCTCCTTGCTATCGATGTTGGGTCGTTCTGGAATACAACTGCATATACCTGCCTTTCCCCGTCGCTGTTCCTGTCATCTTTCTCTCCAGGACCTTTTTGTGGAGAACCGCTGTGGAGAACCTGGTTCCCCGTTTGGAGCTGCGCCTCGTTATCTGCCCGCTTTACGCGTTGCGCTCTGGTGAGTTTTTGGAAACAGTCTTTTTGGATTATCAGTTTTTTGTGTGTTTGGTGAACACTGAAGAAATACCGTTTTTGTTTTGTACTGGACTCAGCTAATTTGTGTGTTAGGATAACACTGAAGAATTCCATTTTGTTTTGCACTGGACTCAGCTAATTTGTGTGTTAGTATAACACTGAAGAATACCGTGTTGTTTCTCACTGGACTCAGCTAACTTGTGTGTGGTACACCGAAGATCAAGTCACTTGGGATTAATACTGGTCTCAGTCACCTCTCTGCCTCTGTGTGTTCGTTGGGCTGTTTCTGATTTCTCTCTCTCTCCGTTTTCCACCGTGAGTGAAAGCTGGGAGTATCTGCAGAGCCGCTGCAACGTCACATGCCAATTCCTCACCACTATCTACTGGGAGTATCTGCAGAGCCGCTACATCGTCACATGCCAGATCCCCGTTTGTTTGATTACTGTACCTCATCCATCTTGTGACTCTGTAAATAAATACGCCCTAGCTTTTGGCTAACTCTGAACTTCCTGTCTGTGCCGTTGCGTTTGAGGTCGGTTACAAACCATAACAATGTCTCAATACCCATAATTGTTAAGGGATTTTGAGGATAACTTGACATAAGTCAGGCTTTTCGGTTCCACAAAGCAAGTTTGGCTAAATCACTATGGCAACAGATCCATACATTTGAACCTGCTCCGGCGCAGGATTACTTAAGTTAGCTGGATAAGCTTGCCACTCCCTCTGGAAAAAATGCCAGCTCCCTTCCTCAGAGATCCCATTATACCATTCTGAATAATGTTTTTGTGCTTCGTTTTTCTAGAGGGGTCGCGAGCAGCCGTGGGGGGTCGCAAGATGATTTCCAGAATGTATTGATTTCATAGAATCTATGAAATAGGCCTATAATTAAAAACAATAAAAATACATTAAATTGGTCAAATAAATGCTTTTGAAATGTAAAATAATAGACCTAAAATGCTGATAATAAATCATATTCAGCCTATGGATTTACTTTGTCCTAAATAATGCATGTCATAGCTACGCTATACGCTTTACGCATGGATTGTGGATGTGAATTACGAGGAATCTGAATCTGTGGATTGTTGAATTGCATCACTGTCACACGTTATTGTGATATTGTAACTGGGATTAAAATGTCTGAGGAGAAAAAGGCAGAAGAGGCTGAGAGAGAGCCTGGTTAAATTGATTGGCTCACGCAGGGCGAAGCTGGGTGTGTTGACTAGGCACAAGAATGAGTTGGATGCGCTGTTTGACGGACTTGATGACGTGAACGTGGGAAAAGTGAATGAGCAATTGCAAGCCTTTGATGTTTTGATGAATGAATTTGAGAAAATGCATCAATCTGTTCAAGCTCTGTTATCTGATGATGAAAAAGAGGGTGATGAACATGACTGGTATAAACTAAATGTTAATCAATTCAATGCATTTATGGATGATGTCCGAAACAGATAAAAATCTGATTAATAGTGAAACTGTTAATAGCCTCCAATGCTTATTAGTGCGTGTAAACGTTTGCATGGTTCAACCACCTCCTATAATAGTGGGGGTCGCGGCTCTCTGACACCGTTATTCCGGGGGTCGCGGCCTGAAAACTTTGGGAACCCCTGATCTACACATACATGTATTTACTGTATATAGTACATGATACCTAATATCCTCATAAGTATCTATTCATTCGTATCAATTAGATACGCTTTGGGCTTGTTTTTATCTACTTATTCTGAAAGAGTTGAAATAATCATTTTCACTAGCAAGATCTCATTCTATGATTCATTCCTACTGCCAGCAGGCACATTTAAAGAAATACAATCTGATTGATTGGGGTAATGAGGCACTTCAAATTAGCCTATACATATGCATTTAACTTGTCTGCGATATTTTCCCGTTAGAAGATCATGGTTTCGGCGATCGACGCCTCCCCCTTTTGAACTAAGACGGCCACGCGCAATTATCGTGATTACTGAAGTCTGGTTCGAATTAACAAGATTGTTTGAGCCCGAATCAGCCTTTGAGAAACCGATATAGCCTGACTTCAATCATCGGGTTAATTTAAGCTGGCTAATGGGACTTTTGATCGTCTTAGTTGAACCAGGTACGAGGAACAGGGCCCAGGGAGTCTACAGTTCCAAACAATCAAGGTTGTCCTGCCCTAGAAGTTACTGTGTCTACATGAGTAGAGCTCTGGACTCGAAAGATCACCGGTTCGAGCCCCGGTCAAGGCTGGTCGGAAAGTGGTGTTGTCCAGCAGGGGGCACTCTGTCAGTAACAATGCCCCTGTTATAGTGATAGGGACACCGTACAGCTGCGAGTGCCGTCCTTCGGATGAGACGTTAAACCAAGGTCCTGACTGAATTCGGTCGTTAACTCTTTGGACGCCAGACCCGAGGATAGTCGGGTTATCTCGCCATGCGTTGAGCGCCAGGACCGCCGAAAACCCGAGTATAGTCTGGTTTTCATCGTTATTTCTTTTATTCGATATTTCCATTCATTACAGGCACACGGACTCTGGGTTAACATGGGGAATCATACTGAGAATGCCAAAGTCGGCTGCATCCACCCAGGTGGCAGTATCGAGCACCCTTTGAAACATTATATCTTGGCCTGTGCGTTGATCAAATGTCGCCGGGCACACTTTTCTTTGTCGGGCGAGGCGGGCGGGTATCCCGATCCCATTGAGAAGTGTCAAATGCCTCCGATGCATCTGTTGTGGTGGATTATGTTGACGACACGATGGACACCGGTACTTGGACTTGCGATCAGACAATTGGAATATTCTTTTTGGGGTACCTCATAATGAAGGTAAGGATTCAATTATATCAAACCTGCTTTGATCTAACCATGATTTCACCTCGATCGCAACGTGTGTGTGTGTAACGTTACTCCACAACGTATGCCGTTGGTGACTATCAAAGCATCAAAAAACGACCCCCCCCCCCCCCCCCCTTTCATGCATTTATGATGAAACATAATACCTATTATATATATTTGATTTGGAAATAGTAGTGTGTCCAGGCGAGAAACGGCAACGCTTTTAGTGAAATTCACGTTTTGCTGCATATCGCCGTTTTCTGGGATTAGACAGGATCACTCTAAAACTATACTCATATTCACCACGGTATAACACGCGAATGTATTGACGAAAAAATTTATTCTTTTTCACATATTGAACTATAGATAGGTGATGTCAAATGGGCCATAGCATTGTATCCATAGCTATAATATAGAATATATATATAGCCCTGCAAACACCGCCACTTATTCCTATCTTTTAGAGCGTTGGAGTGGTAGGAAGTTGGAACAAAGATGCTCTAGGCTTCCGGCGCTGATTGAGTTAAAGAACCCAGGACGCCTATCGTAAAGCGTAGTGGGTTCCCCCGATGTTTGATTGATTGATTGAAAACTTTATTAACAGATTGCAGAATGGGTACAATACAGTACAGCTCAATACACACAATTGTTAAGGGGATGCAGACCAGAGAAAGACTTTCGTCTTGTTTACATCAGGGTCCCCCATTTTCAATTCATCAGGACATATATGACATACATGACATACAGATAGACAGTACTGCTACATCTATACATTTATGACATACCAGATTTGCAAATACAGTACTGTTTGTGATACAAAAATAATCCAGAAAAGGGAGTATATACATTTGACGTAAAAACTGTACATTGGAGGAGGTTGGGTGGGGTTGGGTAGGAGGGGTTGGGGGGGGAAACACTGTACAACTTGTACAGTGTTTCCCCCCCCAACCCCTCCTACCAGTACAACTGTACAAGCAAGACTGTACATTGGAATATTGACAACCATACTAGGTAATTTACTGTACATTGGAGGGGGTTGGGGGGGGGAAACACTGTACAAACAAGCAAAACTGTACATTGGAATATTGACAAAACCATATTAGGTAAATGACTGTACATTGGAGGGGGTTGGGTTAGGACATTTACAGGGGCCAGTTTCGAATTGCAGTCTCCCGTAGGTGTTCTTTGAGAGTGGTTTTGAAAGTGGGTAGTGATTCACATTCCTTTACAGCTTTAGGTAGGGCGTTCCACATTGATGTGGCATAATTGCGAAACGTGTTTAGTCCCTTGTTTGAGCCGAATCTGGGTTTAACATGATTTGTGGAGCTCCCTCTGGTGTTGTGATCGTGGTATTCACTGTTCCTGGCCAAATTCCCAATCAAGTCCTTGACATCAAGGCCACTCAATCATCCCTCCCCCCTTAATTGGCTGATATCAATCCCTGTCTCCAGGGCCGTTCAGCCATTGTGTAGTGTGATGTGTGCCGGGTGCCAGTGTATGGTAGCCATTGAGCCTGCGTAGCTCCTCTTTTTAAAATGTTCTCCCATCCCAATTTCGCTGTGCCAATTCTTCCCTCCCTTGTCTTGAACGTTGTTCGCATATGCCCCCCACTGGCCGGTTGTAGGGAGGATAGAAGCCTTGCATCACGTGTCCCCTTCGATACACGAGGAGGCAGCCTGTCACATCTTTTCACCTGCCAGCGCGGACTCTCATTGGCGAGGTGTAACGTGTGGGAGGCTCACACTACCCCCGCCATTTCCTGTCTCTGCTGTGCAGGCGTCCCCCAACCGACCTGTAGGAGTCGCTGTCCACAACGTCCAGATTACCACCCATCGACTTCCACCCGCTAACTCTGCCAATTGATTTAGTATGACGGCTGGCCCAAGCCGGAGGCAACGCCGACAGTCGGATTCGAACCCGGTGTCTCTTGCGTTGGTGACAAGCACAATGTCCGCTGCGCCACCCAGCCGCCCTGAAGGAGGCAATTTCCACCCTACAGTACGTTGTAACACGCTTTGAGTCTGAGAAAAGCGCTATATAAATGTAATGAATTATAATAATAATAATTATTATTGTGTCTCACCTTTTTCCTTCTCACTGTAGCGGCTCATGTTGGAGTTGTCGCTGTACAGGGGTCCTGCGGTGGTGTGCGGTCGACAACTGTGATACTGGGCGTTCAGTGTGTTGATGGTGATGTGGATCAGGTGAAGGACGACTTTACTCCCATCCATGTCTCTGTAAGGGTACTGTGGGCGACAGAACACAGATTATAACTGCATGTTCTAAGATATCTCAAAACGTGTATAGTAACTTCAACTCATGTT
>NC_140167.1:38628409-38630909 GCF_963971535.1 Notolepis coatsorum
CATGGAGTCTGGACGACGCGAGATGACGCTCGAATGAATGTGGACTGTTCCATCAGAGGGGGGAGCTTCGATGGTCATGTAAGTGGCTACAGACCGCTGCACTTAAATATAAATATTAGTCTACCTGGAGACTCAATGAGGTAATTGTAGATGTCGCCATAAGACGCGTCTGGCCATTTAGTGGGATCATTTTTTCATTATCCTGTTCGGCTGAAAGGACATTGGCCACCGAAGCTCCCCCCTCTGATAGAACAGTCCACATTCATTCAAGCGTCATCTCGCGTCGCCCAGACTCCATGGGCACTCTGCGCATGTCCATGCGGAATAGGTACTTTAAAATGGGCTTTTTCTCTGACGATTTAGTTCTGATCGATTAGTTATGGGTCACGCCGTGTTCAGGAGAGCGAGGCGCATAAACGTCTATTCGATCATGTCTCTAGCACCCCCACAGCCGTATCGGCAACCACTTACATCACGGCTCTCGTCCACATTCATTCATATGCACCCCCCGCAATCTCCTCCCCGATTTCAATGTAACGCGGAAGTGTAGTGGTCGATAAGGCGAGGGCCGTGTGCAAAGCGGAAGCGAGAGGCTCAGCATTGCATCTGAGCAGTGCTGACCCCCGTATTCAACAGGTAGTGCGGAGGCGATTTGTGACTGATCAAAATTAGATTAGATTCAAATGTATTATCATCATACAGCACAGTACAATACAACATCCAACCAGAGTGCAAATGTAACAGTAAAGTGCAATAGTAACATACAATGCACAGGTCATGAAACTGGTAAAAGGCTTAATTTGGGTTAAATAGTTGGTGGTTGTATTCAAGTCGATTCTACAGACATCCTTGGAATGAAATAATTATAATAAAGATATATACGTGTGTGTGTGTGCGTGCGTGCGTGCGTGCGTGCGTGCGTGCGTGCGTGTGTGTGTGTGTGTGTGTGTGTGTGTGTGTGCGCACGCTGAGCCTGCCTCACCAAGCCGTTTCTCCATTTATTTATTTTTAAGCATTAGGAATAAATCAAACCAACAATAAATAATATCATAGAGAACAAGACGGTATATGGCATATTAATACATTATATTCCACTATACAGTAGCTATATCCGTGGCAATTGGGTTTAGGTCTTATTTATTTATTTTCTGACATGGTTCGCTGAGTCATGACTATAAATATAAAACATAATTGTTAATGATGCAAATATTGTCGTATTTATTACCATTATAATTATTAATTCCGGGGATGTCTGTAGAATCGAAAAGGAATTCCTTGGTAACTTTCACGTATGTCCGTTCGAGAATGAGGACCAATGATTTGACTCAAGTCTGTAGCACTGGCAGCAAGATCGTAAATCACAGTAAACATACTATTCAGGCCAAGTTCCTCTAAGTGGGTTACAGGTAACTGTGTCAAACGGTGTACTATACAGTGTATAGAGACCATGTGAAATGAGGACATCCCAGCTGCGACATACTAGTAGGAAAAGGGAACTCCTTGTTGCAGTCCAGGTGTAGCTGAGCCTCCAGGGAGAGGGTTTCAAAGCGGTTGACAAAGAACTCCCAGCTGAGGGCAGGAACCTCCCGCTTCAGGAAGTGCAGCAGTAACAGCTTGCTGAGGATGGTGGGCCGGTCCCTCACCACCGTGTCAAACTGGAAGTCCAGACACTGGCACAAGCCCTACATACACACATATATAGACACATATACATGCACACACACACACACACACACACACACACACACACACATCCATGCACGTACACACACACACACACATGCACACATATATTTGGAATGCTTTATTTCAATCCACTGATCATATTATACACACACAAAATCAAATTATTTCAGAGGTTCAACATACACACACACACACACGCACACACGCGCACACACGCGCGCGCACACACACACACACACACACACACACACACACACACACACACACATAAACAGCATAAATACTGTTGTATACACACAGCACACAGTGTTAGCTGCACCACTTGAATTGCAACCCTGAACCCTGTACTGTATAAACCTTCATTTCTCAATTCCCCCGGGAGAAACCCATTGCTTCTTTAGAGTCAAGACCAGCCTACGTGAGGTCCTGCGGTGGTGGGTCAGTTACCTGCAGCGCGGGTCTCTTGATGGTGTCCAGCAGCAGTCTGGCCCTGGTGGCCACGGCGGGGTTGACGTCCTCCACGGAGCTCAGGAAGCAGCAGAAGGCGTGGGCCAGGGAATACTTCAGCAGATGGTTCTTCGTCACCGAGCTGATGTCCAGGAAACGACAGAGGACCGCCACCTTCTCCACTGGGAGTTTCCATGACGACACAGAGACGAAATATCATTCAGAAAAAGATTGTCACAGGTTGTCTTCACATCATGACCAAACACACAAAACACACACACACATAGATGAACAGCTTTAGCTCCAAACTAGCTTACATGAAGCATCAAGGTTTTTCTGCTGGAGGATAATACTGAGTGTTGATCAC